>NC_137664.1:151526-176526 GCF_963422515.1 Blennius ocellaris | reverse complement strand
GCCCCTGCAAGTTAGCCTGTAGCACTTAGCACGGCCCCTGCAAGTTAGCCTGTAGCACTTAGCATGTCCCCTGCTGCAGGGTTATGGGTCAACTCTCATGGATGTACGTCTCCTGAGGTCCCCTCTCCTCCCGAGTGCTTGGAAGCAAGCGATTGATCAATATATTAATTGATCGCTGCAATTTGATGCCAGTGCCACCAAAATGCACGATTTCTCACGATCATTAAAGACCCACCACCCGAAAGTCGAACTTTACCCCGAGAAATAGCTTCTATAAACCCCGTTTCCGTGACGCTTCGCCGGAAAACGCAGCGTTTGTGCCTCTTCGTTTCAGAAAACGTTCAGCTTTTAACGCAACGGCGCTCTGGAGACGGACGTCTAATTTACCCGCCAACAGTTCTCACGTTGGTTGAAACGAGCCGGCGGTGCTAATTTTAGCCCTGAAGCCACTCGCACACACACGAAGCAGAAAACAATGGGCTTTTAAACAGACCACGAAATTGTTATTATTGTCAAAATGTAAGTATGGAGTCCCGGGAGAATGGGGACTGAGAGTGATGACGTCATAGAGCAAAGCGTGGTTCTGATTGGCCCCCTGTTACCTGTTTCCTGTTCCACCTGCTCAGGCTGCCGGTAAAGACCTCAGAGAGCAGGACTAACCGGAACAGCTCCTTAAGATCCAGAAATCAGGTCAAATTAAAAGTTTACTTCCGACTGACCGGGGAAAGTACTCTTAAAAGCATTTTATTATTTTCTTATGAAAGCTTTCCAGTCTTTAAAACTCTCCTATTTCTACTGCAGCACGTCCAGTGTTGTTGTTGTTGCCCCTGGAGGCTTCCTCATCCTCCTCCTGCTGTTTTCTCTCTCAGCCTCATTGTTCTCAGTTTATTTTTCGTCTTTCATCCAGATACACGGTTAACTCGGGTCAGCACACACACACACACACACACACACACACACGTCAGGACTTTTGTTCTCAGACCGTGCGTGCACGCGCTGCCCTGTGATTCCGCGTGCACGCGCCTCCCGGAGTGTCCACGTCCTCCAGCCGGCGCTCGGGTCCAGCTGACACAAACAGCGGAGCTCCGCGGCCGGTGGGCCTCCGACGGCGGCCGAACGTACCCGAACACACCACAACACCGACCCGCCGAGCGGGGGGGTGCCGCCGGGGATCTCCGGCTTCGGTATGAGACCGAACGTCTTAAATCGTGGATGTTTTCGACGGGAGTCCGGCGCTCCGGCGGCGGGGAGGCTAGCTGTGTAGCCGCAGAGGTCACTGACAGTTCAAAACACCGCGAAAAACACGAGCCGACTCACCCGGAACCTCCCGCGGCGGCTTCTCGCTTCTCGCTTCTCTTCTCCTCCGCGGAAAAAAAAAAAGCGAAGCTGGACGGAGAACCGTGAGACGCGCGACGGACTGGAGACGAGAAGGGAAAAAAAGAAAGAAAGTCGCTTCAACTCCACTCCGCTCCGCCACCGCGTCGCTCAACGCAACGTCATCACGTTTTTAACGATAGGGGCGGGGCCTGGACCTCAATTCAGGGAGTGAGCGCAGCCCGGTCGCCATCTTGGATGAGGACGTCCTGCAATAGTTCGTCCGAAACACTGTGTGCGATGTGCATCACGGTTTCACTTCAGGATGATTTTTATATGGAAAAAAATAGATTTTTAATACTAAGATAGTTGGTTAATAATGTTAAAAATAACTCTACAAATAAAGTTGGACAAAATAAAAAACATTTTCCAAATGTATCACCAGATATTTCTTATTTTATATCACCCACTTGTATGTTTTAACTTACCATATTTTTGCACTGGTTTTTCTGTCTTACTTGCACTATTTTACCTTGTTTACTGTTTGGCACATTTCCCACACAACCAATTCCTCGTACTGTGTAAACTACACATTCCTATTCTATGGAATCACAATCAACAATCATACTAATACTAACATATATTTATAAAATATATGAATACAGGCCACAGTGTTTTGTATTGCTGCTGCCTTTTTCCACATATATAGTTAGATAAACATAGATAGATTCAGGGTTGTCGTGTCGCAGCTTACACTCCGTCACAGCACGCACGTACACACACGCACACACACACACACACAGGTCAGGTTGACATTGTTCAAAGTACCCAGAGAAAGGCCACGTAAGCACATATACCCTGCCCAGTCCATACACATCTGACAAAGGTCTCCGCTGTGACCTTAATACCTAACTTAATCAGTACCGTTACAGTCCTCATAAAGTATTTTATTGCGAGAGGTCACATTCCCAAGAGCATCCTGGATCATGAGCACGTGTGGGCTGAAGCCAAAACGAGGAAAATGTCACGAAAGGTCAATGAGTTGCGATTATCTCAACCGTGTGAAAGTACAGGAGGAGGCGGTCCTCGAGGCGGTCCTCATCCAAGATGGCGGCCACGTCCCTCCAGCAGCAGCTGAGTACTTACTTCTACACATAAAGAAACTTCAACCTACTTCATGTCCACTTCGTGTCTACTTGAATCCACAGCTGGGACCAATCAAAAAAACGTGCTGTGACGGAGGGGGCGGGGCTTCGGCGTTCGTGGGGAAAAAAGCATCACATGATGCGCACATGACTAACTTCTCTTTTACTTCTACATTCTACTTCTACTAATTCAGAAACACTGAATAATCACGAGTCCGTGTGAAAAACTGATCCGAACGACTCAAATATCACAAATGAAATACAAGTTTATACTAAAGTAACTTTGATTGTGGGGATTACTAGGTGACCTCTGACCCCCCACACAGAGCGTGTGTGCAGCTGATTAGAACCAAGTACTCAAGAGTAAAGAATATTTGAAGTTTCTAAGTTTGGTCTTTGAAGTGAACTTTTGCGTTTCGCCCGGGACCTTAGAGACAAATAGAAGCTTCAGACCGCGCTGATGGCGCCACCTAGCGTCGGAAATACCCCTCACCAGGCTGGAGCACCACGAGGAAATCAGTTCTCCGACTTTCCTGAAGTTTATTTTTGAAAGCAAATTTTTTTTTTTATTACCCCAAAAATTCTCTAACTCTTTAAAAATAAATTTCTTCAGACTGAGGTGCCGTTTCCACGACAACGGAGCTTGGTAGTTTGATAGTTGATGGTCACCATGACAACAATCCGTCCATCGACACATCGAGCCAATCGGCTTTATTATATTCAGAATGTCACGTCACATTGGTCACAAACAACAAAACACGAAGCCTCTCGGGCCTTCAGCCAATCGGGCGCGAGCTGTGAGGGAGCGGCCAATCAGGAGCCGCCGCCCCCCTCCCCCACTCTGCGAGCTGATTGGCTGCGGCGTGAGCAGGCTGGATATTCAAAGACATCAGATTGATAAATAGTAAACATCAGCACAGTAACACCGACGGGAACGGGGGGGGGGGAAACAGGAAGGACGTCTCCCGTGTCGGGCCCCGCCCCTCCTCCAGACTCCTCCCACACCCCCCCCCCCCGGGGCTCCGCCCCTCCTCCAATCAGCCGGCCACGCGGTAGTTGGCGTGCAGCTCCGGCTGGATGTCGCAGACGCGGCGCAGCAGCTCGCCCAGCACCGTCTCGCGGTTGCCACGGTAACTGGCCTGGATGCGGCCCATCCGCTCGACCGTGTCGCGGTCCACCTCCACCGCGCTGTTACCATGGGAACCCAGCGCCTGTTGGGGGGCAACAACATGCTCATTAGTATCCAACACGTGACCTAAAGTCTAAAGCCCGAGAAGGGAGGAGGAGCGGCGGACGGTGCGTACCGCCGCCTCTTTGGTCTTGAACTCTTTTTCTCTTTGCAGACGATATTGTTCAATTTCTGCCTGAGCTTCTTCTTTAGCCTGCTTCAGACGACGGTTCTTCCCTGGAGGGAGAGAGAGAGAGGTGTCAGTAAAGAGAGAGGTCAGTAGAGAGAGAGAGGTCAGTAAAGAGAGAGAGGGAGAGAGAGAGAGGAGTCAGTAGAGAGAGAGAGAGAGAGTGAGGTCAGTAAAGAGAGAGAGAGAGAGAGGTGTCAGTAAAGAGAGAGGTCAGTAGAGAGAGAGAGGTCAGTAGAGAGAGAGAGGTCAGTAAAGAGAGAGAGGGAGAGAGAGAGGAGTCAGTAGAGAGAGAGAGAGAGAGTGAGGTCAGTAAAGAGAGAGAGAGAGGTCAGTAAAGAGAGAGAGAGAGAGGTCAGTAGAGAGAGAGAGGTCAGTAAAGAGAGAGAGAGAGAGGTCAGTAAAGAGAGAGAGACACGTGATGAAGAGTCAAGATGGAAAAAGACACCAGTTTGCTCTGTTCATCACTTCCTTTCTGAAGCACACACACGCACGCACGCGCACGCACACACACACACACACACACACACACACACACACACAATTAGAAACTGAGGGAACGCGACGAATCCCCAAGTGATTCTCGCGGTGTGTCGAAATAATCGGTTCCCCTGTTACCTGGTGACCGACATCCTTGACGGTCCCTCGTTAAAAAAAGCCCCCCAAAAAATCCGTAGCTCTTCCGGGGGAAAAAACGCCGTTTTACCGCGTGAACAATGAGATTTCCGGTGTTTTTGGAGCTGTTTTGACGGCTGCTGCTGTTTCAGAACCAGCGGCGGCAACATGGACGCGACACGAGCAGGTCACCAGTTAACACGGACACCACTGCATCCGAAACACCGGCGCTTCGCCGCAGCAGCAGCTTCTCCCGGTTTCCCCCCCGCCTCCCCGCGGCCTTGGGGTGTTCACGAACCGGTATCTGGACCGGACCGTCCCGGTACCTGGACCGGACCGTCCCGGCTCGGTCTACTCACGTTTGCGGGCCTCGGCCACCTTCTCGGCCGCTCGCTTCTCGGCCTGCAGCAGCTGCTGGATCCCCTGAGACTGGCTCGCCATGGCGGGGAGCAGAACCGGGAGTAGAACCGGGAGTAGAACCGGGAGGAGAACCGGAGCAGAACCGGGAGCAGACCTGCAGGCAGAACCGAAGGTCGACGGAGGACTTGACGTGTTTTCCTCAGTGAGCCGCAGTCAGCTGACAAGACGTCACGACCGCCTGTCACGTGACGATCAGCGGTGGGCGGGGCGGAACAGTTTATTGCTTTTTTCCTTTTTGTTTCTATGTCATTTTTCCAGATTTTCCCGTTTCTAATAAATCAATAGTTTAATCATTAAAATGTGAAAATTGGTACTTTTTAAAATATTGAACCTTTTTTTTAATTCTGATTCAAGATGAAAACGCGAAGGTCTCTTCATGAGTTACTTGAGAAAGTTTCATTTATTATTTATCTTCTGCATCTTTTGATCCAACTCATGTGATGTGAAAGATGCGGTGGCCCTGAAGTGCAAATCACAACAATAAATCACGAAGCACAACAACAAATTGAAAAACACAACAACAAATTGAAAAACACAACACAAATGTAAAAACATAACAACAAGTGAAAAACACAACAACAAATCATTAAACACAACTGCAAATCGAAAAACACAACAAATTGAAAAACACTAGTGTTGTGTTTTCCAATTTGTTGATGTGTTTAGTGATTTGTTGTAGTTTTTTCATTTGTTGTTGTGTTTTTTAATTTGTTGTTGTGTTTTTCAATTTGTTGTTGTGTTTTTCAATTTGCTGTTGTGTTTTTTCATTTGTTGATGTGTTTCGTGATTTATTGTTGTGTTTTTTCATTTGTTGTTGTGTTTTTCAATTTGTTGTGTTTTTTCATTTGCTGTTGTGTTTTTTCATTTGTTGTTGTGTTTCGTGATTTGTTGTTGTGTTTTTTCATTTGTTGTTGTGTTTTTCAATTTGTTGTTGTGTTTTTCAATTTGCTGTTGTGTTTTTTCATTTGTTGATGTATTTCGTGATTTATTGTTGTGTTTTTTCATTTGTTGTTGTGTTTTTCAATTTGTTGTGTTTTTTCATTTGCTGTTGTGTTTTTTCATTTGTTGTTGTGTTTCGTGATTTGTTGTTGTGTTTTTTCATTTGTTGTTGTGTTTTTTCATTTGTTGATGTGTTTAGTGATTTGTTGTTGTGTTTTTTCATTTGTTGTTGTGTTTTTCAATTTGTTGTTGTGTTTTTCAATTTGCTGTTGTGTTTTTTCATTTGTTGATGTGTTTAGTGATTTGTTGTTGTATTTTTTCATTTGTTTTTGTGTTTTTTCATTTGTTGTTGTGTTTTTCAATTTGTTGATGTGTTTAGTGATTTGTTGTAGTTTTTCATTTGTTGTTGTGTTTTTTCATTTGTTGTTGTGTTTTTCAATTTGCTGTTGTGTTTTTTCATTTGTTGATGTGTTTAGTGATTTGTTGTTGTGTTTTTTCATTTGTTGTTGTGTTTTTTCATTTGTTGTTGTGTTTATCAATTTGTTGTTGTGGCTTGCACTTCAGGGCCACCATAGAAAGAAGGTCTCACACACACACGCACGAGGACAGTGAACTGGACTCAGAAACGTTTTATTTTGAAAATATCTCCAAGCACCGAGCTTCTCCCGAAGCTCAAAGGTGAGCCGCCGCCCCCTGCTGGCGCTCTGAGGGAACACAGAGGAAACGTCATCAGCTGGTTTCTGCCTCACAGTCATTCTACTCAGACTCTGAGGAAGCTCCACCTACAGGTGGGAGGCGGAGCCTATCGGCGCCGCCCAGTGACGTCACGTAGGAGCTTACCTGAGCAGGTGAGCGTCAGGGTGGGGACGGACCCCCTGGACGTGTGGAGGACGGCGTCCCGGAGGTCGTCGCCGGCCTGCAGGCGGTCCACTCGGACCCGCCACGCCCGGTCGGCGGGCAGGTCCAGGCTGCGGCCCACGGACACGGCGGCGCCGCAGTCCAGGCGCTCGCAGAACGCCGCCTCCACCTGCAGGTTCCAGACGAGGACGTGCACCTGCCGCCACTCGCCCAGGTGTCTCACCTGCAGCGTCCCGGCACAGCGGCTGGCTCCGCCCACCAACCGGACCGGCTCTGCAGAGAGCAGGAAGTGAGGGGCGGAGCCACAGGTAAGGATCCAGGAGGTTCTACCTGAGCAGGTGAGTCCAGCCTCACAGAGACAGTAGAACCTCAGTAGAACCTCACAGAGACAGTAGAACCTCAGGAGGACGTCAGGAGAACCTCACAGAGACAGTAGAACCTCAGTAGAACCTCACAGAGACAGTAGAACCTCACAGAGACAGTAGAACCTCAGGAGAACCTCAGTAGAACCTCACAGATACAGTCAAACCTCAGGAGAACGTCAGGAAAACCTCACAGAGACAGTAGAACCTCACAGAGACAGTAGAACCTCAGGAGAACCTCAGGAGAACCTCAGTAGAACCTCACAGATACAGTAGAACCTCAGGAGAACGTCAGGAGAACCTCAAAGAGACAAGAGAACCTCAGTAGAACCTCACAGAGACAGTAGAACCTCAGGAGAACCTCAGTAGAACCTCACAGACACAGTAGAACCTCAGTAGAACCTCACAGAGACAGTAGAACCTCAGTAGAACCTCAGAGAGACAGTAGAACCTCAGGAGAACCTCAGTAGAACCTCAGTAGAACCTCACAGAGACAGTAGAACCTCAGTAGAACCTCAGAGAGACAGGAGAACTTCAGGAGAACCTCAGTAGAACCTCACAGAGACAGTAGAGCCTCAGGAGAACCTCACAGAGACCAGCAGGTCCTACCTGAGCAGGTGAGTCCAGCAGCTCGTCCAGGTGAGCAGCTGCTCCTCGCGGAGGCGGAGCGTCTACAGTCCAGCAGAGCAGACTCGTTGCCTCCACACTGGAACCCGGGGCTCCACGGGGGAGTCTGCAGGTCTCCATAGAGCGCCCCCTGCAGGGCGGAGGGAGCCCCGCAGCCCAGCTCCCGACACACCACCTCCGCATCCTGCAGGTCCAAGTCGGCTTCACACACTGAGGACCAGCGCCGGTCCGACGGGTCGGTCTTCACCTGCAGTCTGCCTGAACACTGACTGGAGCCGTTCAGCAGCCGGACCGAGTCTGCAGGAGACAGGAGAACCTCAGGAGAACCTCACAGAGACAGTAGAACCAGGAGAGTCTACCTGAGCAGCTGAGCTTCAGGCTTCCGGAGAAGTTCCCCGATGTCGAACAGTTGCTGAAGGGCTCCGCGGAACCGACACAGCCGGTGTCGGTGAACCACACCGGCTGCTCCGCCGGCTGGTCCTGGTGCCCCGCGGACACGGGAGAACCGCAGTCGAGCCACCGGCAGAACGCCACCGCCGCCTGCAGGTTCCACAGGAAGCTGTACGCCGGTCTCCACGTCCTCAGGTGGTACACCTCCACCGTACCGTCACAGCGGCTGGCTCCGCCCACCAACCTCACCGGGCGTTCAGGTTCTGAAGACACAGACGGTCATCGGAGAGAGACGGTCATCCGTACCATCCCGTGCCGTCTCATCTACTACCATACCGTACCGTCCCGTACCGTCCCGTCCCGTACCGTACCGTCTCATCTAGTACCATACCGTCTCATCTAGTGCCATACCATACCATCCTGTACCGTCCCGTACCGTCTCATCTAGTACCATACCGTACCGTCCCGTACCGTACCATCCCGTGCCGTCTCCTCTAGTACCATACCATACCGTCCCGTACCGTCCCGTACCGTACCATCCCGTACCGTCTCATCTAGTACCGTACCGTCTCATCTAGTGCCATACCATACCATCCCGTACCATCCCGTACCGTCTCATCTAGTACCATACCGTCTCATCTAGTGCCATGCCATACCATCCCGTAGCGTCCCGTACCATCTCATCTAGTGCCATACCATACCATCCCGTACCATCCCGTACCGTCTCATCTAGTACCGTACCATCTCATCTAGTACCATACCGTACCATCCCGTAGCGTCCCGTACCATCTCATCTAGTACCATACCGTACCATCTCATACCGTAACATCACCTGCTGTCCCTTTATTACTTTCCCGTACTGTACCGTCTCATCCCGTACCGCCCCGTTTCATCCAGTACCGTACCGTGCCATACCGCGAAGTGGAAACAAGCCTTCTGGAGCCCCGCCCCAACACAAATCGCACCTCGTCTACGTGGATTGCGATAGACTCTACGATGTTAGAATTGTTGTTTGTGGCTTCAGCAGCGTGGATTTATGAACTCTGACGACTGCAACTGAACGTACGCCAGCGGCAGCAAAGCTAGCGGAGACTGAAACGCTTGCTCACGCAGGTTAAGCAGGTCCTACCTGAGCAGGTGAGTCCAGCAGGTCCTACCTGAGCAGGTGAGTCCAGCAGGTCCTACCTGAGCAGGTGAGTCCAGCAGCTCGTCCAGGTGAGCAGCTGCTCCTCGCGGAGGTGGAGCGTCTACAGTCCAGCAGAGCAGACTCGTTGCCTCCACACTGGAACCCGGGGCTCCACGGGGGAGTCTGCAGGTCTCCATAGAGCGCCCCCTGCAGGGCTGAGGGAGCCCCGCAGCCCAGCTCCCGACACACCACCTCCGCATCCTGCAGGTCCAAGTCGGCTTCACACACTGAGGACCAGCGCCGGTCCGACGGGTCGGTCTTCACCTGCAGTCTGCCTGAACACTGACTGGAGCCGTTCAGCAGCCGGACCGAGTCTGCAGGAGACAGGAGAACCTCAGGAGAACCTCACAGAGATAGTAGAACATCAGTAGAACCTCATAGAGACAGTAGAACCTCAGTAGAACCTCAGGAGAACCTCACAGAGACAGTAGAAACTCAGGAGAACCTCAGTAGAACCTCACACAGACAGGATAATCTCAGTAGAACCTCAGGAGAGCCTCACAGAGACAGGAGAACCTCAGTAGAACCTCAGGAGAACCTCACAGAGACAGTAAAACATCAGTAGAACCTCAGGAGAGCCTCACAGAGACAGGAGAACCTCAGTAGAACATCACAGAGACAGGAGAATCTCAGTAGAACCTCACAGACACAGTAGAACCTCAGGAGAACCTCAGTAGAACCTCACAGAGACAGTAGAAACTCAGGAGAACCTCAGTAGAACCTCACACAGACAGGAGAATCTCAGTAGAACCTCACAGAGACAGTAGAACCTCAGTAGAGCCTCACAGAGACATTCGAACCTCAGGAGAACCTCACAGAGACAGTCGAACCTCGGGAGAACCTCACAGAGAGAGTAGAACTTCAGGAGAACCTCAGAGAGACAGTAGAACCTCAGGAGAACCTCACAGAGAGAGTAGAACTTCAGGAGAACCTCAGAGAACATCAAAACTGCAGCAGCTTTAGTTTAGCGGAGCAGCAGGTTTAGTTTAGTGGAGCAGCAGGTTTAGTTCAGCGGAGCAGCAGGTTTAGTTCAGCAGAGCAGCAGGTTTAGTTTAGCGGAGCAGCAGGTTTAGTTTAGCAGAGCAGCAGGTTTAGTTCAGTGGCGCAGCAGGGTTAGGTTAGTGGAGCAGCAGGTTTAGTTCAGTGGAGCAGCAGGGTTAGGTTAGTGGAGCAGCAAGTTTAGTTCAGCAGAGCAGCAGGTTTAGTTCAGTGGCGCAGCAGGGTTAGGTTAGTGGAGCAGCAGGTTTAGTTCAGTGGAGCAGCAGGGTTAGGTTAGTGGAGCAGCAAGTTTAGTTCAGCAGAGCAGCAGGTTTAGTTCAGTGGCGCAGCAGGGTTAGGTTAGTGGAGCAGCAGGTTTAGTTCAGCAGAGCAGCAGGTTTAGTTTAGCAGAGCAGCAGGTTTAGTTCAGTGGAGCAGCAGGGTTAGGTTAGTGGAGCAGCAGGTTTAGTTCAGCAGAGCAGCAGGTTTAGTTTAGCAGAGCAGCAGGTTTAGTTTAGCGGAGCAGCAGGCTTAGTTCAGCAGAGCAGCAGGTTTAGTTCAGTGGAGCAGCAGGGTTAGGTTAGTGGAGCAGCAGGTTTAGTTCAGCAGAGCAGCAGGTTTAGTTCAGCAGAGCAGCAGGTTTAGTTTAGTGGAGCAGCAGCTTTAGTTTAGTGGAGCAGCAGGTTTAGTTCAACAGAGCAGCAGGTTTAGTTTAGTGGAGCAGCAAGTTTAGTTCAGCAGAGCAGCAGGTTTAGTTTAGTGGAGCAGCAGCAGGTTTCCAGAACTTTGGAATGAAATAGTCCGTTGGTTGGGTTTGACCGGTTTAACCTGGTGTGTGTGTGTGTGTGTGTGTGTGTGTGTGTGTGTGTGTGTGTGTGTGTGTGTGTGTGTGTGTGTGTGTGTGTTATTGCCTACCTGAGCTCCACAGCAGCAGCAGCAGCAGGTGAAACATGTTCAGGTGTTCGTGTCTCTTCTTCATCTGACGGTTGAACGTCCTGTCGCCAAGAGGAGGAGGATGATGAAGATGATGATGATGATGATGATGATGAGCAGCAGGTCAGTAAACATGTCCACTCCTCCATTTGGACCCTGGTTTGATCCACTGACCTGGTTCCAGATGTTACTTTATCACTATAAACTGTTTGACTTTGTTACGACACAATTTGTGTTTGTCTTCGTACTGAACAAACAAACCAAACACGCAGCGGAACCATCCACCCTGACCACCAGGGGGCGCTGTGGCCTCCTGACCACCAGGGGGCGCCATGGCCTCCTCACCACCAGGGGAGCCATGGCCTCCTCACCACCAGGGGGAGCCGTGGCCTCACCACCAGGGGGCGCCGTGGCCTCCTCACCACCAGGGGGCGCTGTGGCCTCCTCACCACCAGGGGGCGCCGTGGCCTCCTCACCACCGGGGGGCGCCGGGGTCTCCTCACCACCAGGAGGAGCCGTGGCCTCCTGACCACCAGGGGGCGCCGGGGTCTCCTCACCACCAGGGAGCGCTGTGGCCTCCTCACCACCAGGGGGCCCAATGGCCTCCTGACCACCAGGGGGAGCTGTGGCCTCCTCACCACCAGGGGGCGCCGTGGCCTCCTCACCACCAGGGAGCGCCGGGGCCTCCTGACCACCAGGGGGCGCCAGGGTCTCCTCACCACCAGGAGGAGCCGTGGCCTCCTGACCACCAGGGGGCGCCGGGGTCTCCTCACCACCAGGGAGCGCCGGGGCCTCCTGACCACCAGGGGGCGCCAGGGTCTCCTCACCACCAGGAGGAGCCGTGGCCTCCTGACCACCAGGGGGCGCCGGGGTCTCCTCACCACCAGGGGGAGCTGTAGCCTCCTGACCACCAGGGGGCGCCGTGGCCTCCTCACCACCAGGGGGCGCTGTGGCCTCCTCACCACCAGGGGGCGCTGTGGCCTCCTGACCACCAGGGGGCGCCGGGGTCTCCTCCCCACCAGGATGCGCCGTGGCCTCCTCACCACCAGGGGGCGCCGTAGCCTCCTGACCACCAGGGGGAGCCGTGGCCTCCTCACCACCAGGGGGCGCCGTGGCCTCCTCCCCACCAGGGGGAGCCGTGGCCTCCTGACCACCAGGGGGAGCCGTGGCCTCCTGACCACCAGGGGGCGCAGGGGTCTCGCCACCAGGGGGAGCTGTGGTCTCCTCACCACCAGGGGGCGCCGGGGTCTCACCACCAGGGGGAGCCGTGGCCTCCTCACCATGGGGGGGGGGCGCCGTGGCCTCCTGACCACCAGGGGGCGCTGTGGTCCTTTTCCATTAAAGTCTAAAGCATCGTCATGTTTGTCTCATTGTAGCATCTTCAGCGGCTGGCGGCGGGAGTCACCAGTTAACAGGGGCACCAGTGAAACCATAACACCGGGCAGTGAAGCAGGAGTGTAATAATCCACATTTTGTCACATTAATAAGTTAATTTATTTGAGTCGATATCGAGTCCACATCATATCAGGGGGCGACTACTTGTACCTGACGGGGAAGAGCTCAGATGGCTCCGCCCACTTTACAGTGGAACTATGATGTAATGGCGTTAAGATCTACAGACTCTTCATACAAGAAAACATCATTGATTGTTAATTAATATTAAATGTCATTTGAAATGGAGAAACAAACCACAACGAGCAAATGAAGCTAAAAAGTTTATTTTTATTTTTCATCATTTTAAAAACAGACTTAATTAATTAACAAAACTTTTAAAAGTGGCAGAAGACCCGGACTCGGACCCGGGTCCCTGCGCCGGAGGCTCTCCGGGCCCGGCAGCTCCGTCCCGTCCCAACGGTGACCTTTGACCTCGGAACTCGTCGGGCGTGTCTCGGTCCCGGTCCCGGGTCAGCAGGTCTGGAACCCGCCAACGTTCAGAGTCCTCCACAAAAAAAAAAAAAAAAAACTTCAGGAAACTCATGACGCTTCTGGCTCCGCCTCCCAGACCGGACCCAGGTGAGCGTGACCCTCCCCCCCCCCCGAGCGGACCGCCGCCTAACGGCTCACTCACAGTGTGTGCTTCAGTGCAGATCCAGAATCCCTGGCGGGTACCGATCTGGTGACCCAGACCTCAGCTGGGCTAAGCCCCGCCCCCTCCAAAGTGGGGCTGAGCTGGGCTAAGCCCCGCCCCCCGAAGCTGGGCTGAGCTAAGCTTCGCCCCCTCCGAAGCTGGGCCGAGCTAAGCCCCGCCCCCTCAGTAGTCGAGCTCAGCTGGGCTAAGCCCCGCCCCCTCAGCAGTAGAGCTCAGCTGGGCTAAGCCCCGCCCCCTCAGTAGTAGGGCCCAATGTTCTCGTAGCCGGCGTAGCTGGGCCAGTCGGGCAGGATCCCGTGGGAGCAGGTGGGGCTCCCGTAGCGGTCCCAGTGGATCCCCAGGTCGCCGGGGTCCGGACGCCGGCCCCTCCGCGCCGACGACCACACGATGCTGTAGTTGTTGCCGTGGTTACTGTCCCAGTGCTCGCGGCCGCCCACCACGTAGCGGACGGCGAACTCGACGCGGCGGTGCGGCGGCGGCAGCTCGGCGGGCAGCGGCACCTCGAAGGAGAAGGTGTCGCCGCAGGCGCCGGGGTAGGCGTCGCGCACGTAGTCGCAGTCCACGTCGGTGTGGCTGCCCCAGGCGTCGAAGGTGACGCGCAGCGCCACGCGCTTCTCGAAGGACACGTTCTTGACCTTGACGGTGCCGGCGAAGGCGCGCTCCTTCAGCACGCAGCGCTCCAGGCTCACCAGGTTGGCCTCCAGGCTCCGGCGGAACAGCAGGTAGTCCGACGACGGCTGGGCGAAGTCCAGCTCCAGCTGGTCCTGCGCCGCCGCCGCCGCTAACGCTAGCGCCGCCGCCGCCGGGCGTAGCGTCTCCCGCACGGCAGCGGGGATGGCGATGGGGTCGTCCAACTGGGAGAAGACCTTGACGCGGGTCAGCGCCAGGCCGTGGCGGTCGGCGAACGTCACCCGCTTCCCAGCCTGGGTGGCGGCGGCGGCGGCGGCGCCGGGGCGGGCGGGACAGTCGAACCGCAGCGGCGGCGGCGGCTGGCGGGGCGCCGCCAGCAGGAAGTCCTCCTTGGAGAGGCACAGCGGCATGTCGATGGGCATGGCGGTCTCCCAGAGGCTGAAACACAGGACACCGTCATCTTCATCATCTTCGTCCAACATCAAAGCAAACATTAAAGTTCAAAGTCTGGAAGAAACTTTATGATCTTTAAAGTCCCAGTGAAATGAAAAGTCGACCTCCAAAACTCTCTGGCTGTCGCTTCTAGGGACATTTTTTATGCTAACTGGCTCGAAGATAAAATGTTAAAACACGGCAATCTGCGAGAAAATAGCCGATAAACGGCGCTATTTCCTCTGCTGGGCGGAGCTTCTGACAATAACAGAGTGACATCACGAGTTGTGCACACGCCCAAGTTGTGTTTACATTATGGAGGATCAGAGTTTTGACCATGTCATGTTCTATGGTAGTTTCATAGTAGTTTGCCATGTTCTATGGTAGTTTCATAGTAGTTTGCCGTGTTCTATGGTAGTTTCATAGTAGCTTGCCATGTTCTATGGTAGTTTCATAGTAGTTTGCCGTGTTCTATGGTAGTTTCATAGTAGTTTGCCCTGTTCTATGGTAGTTTCATAGTAGTTTGCCATGTTCTATTTTAGTTTCATTGTAGTTTGCCATGTTCTATGGTAGTTTCATAGTAGTTTGCCATGTTCTATGGTAGTTTCATAGTAGTTTGCCATGTTCTATTTTAGTCCCATAGTAGTTTGCCATGTTCTATGGTAGTTTCATAGTAGTTTGCCATGTTCTATTTTAGTTTCATTGTAGTTTGCCATGTTCTATGGTAGTTTCATAGTAGTTTGCCATGTTCTATGGTAGTTTCATAGTAGTTTGCCATGTTCTATGGTAGTTTCATAGTAGTTTGCCGTGTTCTATTTTAGTTTCATAGTAGTTTGCCATGTTCTATGGTAGTTTCATAGTAGTTTGCCATGTTCTATTTTAGTTTCATAGTAGTTTGCCATGTTCTATGGTAGTTTCATAGTAGTTTGCCATGTTCTATTTTAGTTTCATAGTAGTTTGCCATGTTCTATGGTAGTTTCATAGTAGTTTGCCATGTTCTATTTTAGTTTCATTGTAGTTTGCCCTGTTCTATGGTAGTTTCATAGTAGTTTGCCATGTTCTATTTTAGTTTCATTGTAGTTTGCCATGTTCTATGGTAGTTTCATAGTAGTTTGCCATGTTCTATGGTAGTTTCATAGTAGTTTGCCATGTTCTATGGTAGTTTCATAGTAGTTTGCCGTGTTCTATGGTAGTTTCATAGTAGTTTGCCGTGTTCTATGGTAGTTTCATAGTAGTTTGCCGTGTTCTATGGTAGTTTCATAGTAGTTTGCCCTGTTCTATTGTAGTTTCATAGTAGTTTGCCATGTTCTATGGTAGTTTGTCGTGTTTTTTCAACGGCGACTTTAGCCAAAGGGATGACTATATTTTAAACAAGCATATTTAACGGTCGGTTAGCTAACGGCAGGTTAAGGGTTTAACCGGCGGTTAGGGCTTAACCAGAGGTTAAAACAACCCAGTTCTGGACAACCGGGCCCGAATTGTTCTTATTCAATTGTTTTTTTTTAGTAAAATTGAACTTTGCGTTTCCCGGTTTGAAACTTAGCCGCCTGATTCAGAGTGACCGAAAAGACTAGCGCCCCCCCGCTTCAATGGTGAGGACAGGAGCTGCATGCAGAGTGGTGACTGGTGAAAAGTGAAAATTCACCCTCGCGTACAAATTATACATTAAAACTCATTTTACACACAATCCTCACAAACCTGAGGAATTAAACAAAAAGGAACTGCGTGGGGGCCTTTTTAGAACACAGAAGAATTCCAACAGGCGACTTCAACGATTCACGGTACCGGTTAGGCTCCGCCCACTCGTGTGGTGCCTTCAGGTGCATCCAGGTGAATTGATTACACGATTAAAGAGAGAAATTCCAAACTTAAAAGTCTAAATATTAAAACCTTGTGAAAGAAACGCCAAGATGTTGACAAGAAGCATAAAACGTATAAAAACCCTGCGTTTCTCGCATTTCGGAGGATCGCCACCGGAAGTTCCCACGTTAACCCCGCGGTTAAGCCCCGCCCACTCGGTGCGTTCAGGTGAGTTCAGACCTGAACGCGGCTTTTCGAGTCAATCGCTTCTGCGTCTTTCTGCACAAAAAAAGCGGCTCCGCGACATAAACGAGCGTAAAAAAAAAAAAACTTCACCTCCAATTCACGCTGCGCGCGGAACAACCAGAACCGACGGACGGACGAAGCGCCGGACAAGCCGCAGGGGGGGTGGGGGGGGCGGGGGGGGGTGTCCCGCGAGCGCTCCGGGTCGGTTACCTGCAGCGGTGGTCCCGGTGGTCCCGGTGAGCGGCGCGTGGAGCTCCGTGCACACCTGCTGCTGCAGCTGCGGCTCCGCTCGCGCCCGCGCGCCTCCGCGTCACATTGTGACCAGCGGCGCGCGACCCGCCGCCCTCCTTCAAAACACTCACACCGGCTTCGCGTGGACACTCCGGCTCGGCCAATCAGAGCCCGCCGCGGCGGAGTGATCGGCCTTTGATGTGCAGGACGAGAGATAGTCTGCGCCTGGGGGGGGGGGTGGGGGGAACTGTGAGATATGATTTGATTCTATACGTGTTTGGACTTTAAAAGAAATAAGTAGAATTATAAAGAATATAATTTAAATAACGCAAATAAAGTCTGATGATTGATAATATAGTTCGTTTTTGGAATAAAGGTAACGGATCAGGGAAAATGTCAATAATGAGAAACGAGAGAAAAAGTAAAGTACAAAAGTGCAAAATGTCGAGAATAAAGACTAAATTATTGATGGGAAACGTTTTAAATGGAGTCAAATTGTTATGAATGAAGTGCAAAGTAAAGAGGTTGCTTCCAGAGTGAAGATAAAGAACTTTTAAGAGTTTTTATTCTGATCAAGCAAACGTTCCTCTTTCCTCTTCAGTCTAAATCAGAATCAGAAATCAGAAATCAGAAGGACTTTATTAATCCCTTGGGACGACTCCCTCGGGGAAATTCAAGTTCCAGCAGGAGCAGCACGCAGAGGGCAAAAGAATAAAGAATAAAATAAAATAGGATAAGTGTAAAAAATGTAATTAAATAAATAATTATATATAATATTATATAGACTCTTAACTAACCTCTACTAAATAGAAATAGCAAAAAAAGAATAAAAAACTCCAAATAAAATATACAAGTGTAAAGTGACAGGTGACGTTAAAATGTATGAAACCGTTAAATGTATGAAACCAGAGGCCTGAAGCCCCCCATACCCCCCCCCCCCCCCCCCACCTCAACAACTTCTCCCTCGACCCCCTCAGGGAGACAGCATGTCCTCACCCAGCGGCATTGTGGGTAAAAACGGTTGGTAAATATTGAATCTGAGGAGATAAAGAGTCACTGACATAGATCTTCTGCTTCTACTGATCAATATATTAGTGTATCGTCTGGTTCTACTGATCAGTACATTAGTGTATCGTCTGGTTCTACCGATCAATATCAATGTATTAGTGTATCGTCTGGTTCTACTGATTAGTATATTAGTGTATCGTCTGGTTCTCCGGTTCTACCGATCAGTATATTAGTGTATCGTCTGGTTCTACTGATCAGTACATTAGTGTATCGTCTGGTTCTACCGATCAATATCAATGTATTATTGTATCGTCTGGTTCTACTGATCAGTATATTAGTGTATCGTCTGGTTCTACCGATCAATATCAATGTATTAGTGTATAGTCTGGTTCTACTGATCAATATATTAGTGTATAGTCTGGTTCTACTGATCAGTATATTAGTGTATCGTCTGGTTCTACCGATCAATATCAATGTATTAGTGTATCGTCTGGTTCTACTGATCAGTATATTAGTGTATCGTCTGGTTCCACCGATCAGTATATTAGTGTATCGTCTGGTTCCACCGATCAATATCAATGTATTAGTTTATCGTCTGGTTCTACCGATCAGTATATTAGTGTATCGTCTGGTTCTCCGGTTCTACCGATCAGTATATTAGTGTATCGTCTGGTTCTACCGATCAGTATATTAGTGTATCGTCTGGTTCCACCGATCAGTATATTAGTGTATCGTCTGGTTCCACCGATCAATATCAATGTATTAGTGTATCGTCTGGTTCTACTGATCAGTATATTACTGTATCGTCTGGTTCCACCGATCAATATCAATGTATTAGTGTATCGTCTGGTTGCACCGATCAGTATATTAGTATATCGTCTGGTTCTACCGATCAGTATATTAGTGTATCGTCTGGTTCCACCGATCAATATCAATGTATTAGTGTATCGTCTGGTTCTACTGATCAGTATATTAGTGTATCGTCTGGTTCTCCGGTTCTACCGATCAGTATATTAGTGTATCGTCTGGTTCTACCGATCAGTACATTAGTGTATCGTCTGGTTCCACCGATCAATATCAATGTATTAGTGTATCGTCTGGTTCTACTGATCAGTATATTAGTGTATCGTCTGGTTCTACCGATCAGCATATTAGTGTATCGTCTGGTTCTACCGATCAATATCAATGTATTAGTGTATCGTCTGGTTCTACTGATCAGTATATTAGTGTGTCGTCTGGTTCTACTGATCAGTATATTAGTGTATCGTCTGGTTCCACCGATCAATATCAATGTATTAGTGTATCGTCTGGTTGCACCGATCAGTATATTAGTATATCGTCTGGTTCAACCGATCAATATCAATGTATTAGTGTATCGTCTGGTTCTACTGATCAGTATATTAGTGTATCGTCTGGTTCTCCGGTTCTACCGATCAGTATATTAGTGTATCGTCTGGTTCTACTGATCAGTATATTAGTATATCGTCTGGTTCGACCGATCAATATCAATGTATTAGTGTATCGTCTGGTTCTACTGATCAGTATATTAGTATATCGTCTGGTTCGACCGATCAATATCAATGTATTAGTGTATCGTCTGGTTCTACTGATCAGTATATTAGTGTATCGTCTGGTTCTCCGGTTTTACCGATCAGTATATTAGTGTATCGTCTGGTTCTACCGATCAGTACATTAGTGTATCGTCTGGTTCCACCGATCAATATCAATGTATTAGTGTATCGTCTGGTTCTACTGATCAGTATATTAGTGTATCGTCTGGTTCTACCGATCAGCATATTAGTGTATCGTCTGGTTCTACCGATCAATATCAATGTATTAGTGTATCGTCTGGTTCTACTGATCAGTATATTAGTGTGTCGTCTGGTTCTACTGATCAGTATATTAGTGTATCGTCTGGTTCCACCGATCAATATCAATGTATTAGTGTATCGTCTGGTTGCACCGATCAGTATATTAGTATATCGTCTGGTTCAACCGATCAATATCAATGTATTAGTGTATCGTCTGGTTCTACTGATCAGTATATTAGTGTATCGTCTGGTTCTCCGGTTCTACCGATCAGTATATTAGTGTATCGTCTGGTTCTACTGATCAGTACATTAGTGTATCGTCTGGTTCTACCGATCAATATCAATGTATTAGTGTATCGTCTGGTTCTACTGATCAGTATATTAGTGTATCGTCTGGTTCTACCGATCAGTATATTAGTGTATCGTCTGGTTCTACCGATCAATATCAATGTATTAGTGTATCGTCTGGTTCTACTGATCAGTATATTAGTGTATCGTCTGGTTCCACCGATCAATATCAATGTATTAGTGTGTCGTCTGGTTCCACCGATCAGTACATTAGTGTATTGTCTAGTTCTACTGATCAGTATATTATTGTATCGTCTGGTTCCACCGATCAGTATATTAGTGTATCGTCTGGTTCCACCGATCAATATCAATGTATTAGTTTATCGTCTGGTTCTACCGATCAGTATATTAGTGTATCGTCTGGTTCTCCGGTTCTACCGATCAGTATATTAGTGTATCGTCTGGTTCTACCGATCAGTATATTAGTGTATCGTCTGGTTCTACGGTTCTACCGATCAGTATATTAGTGTATCGTCTGGTTCTACCGATCAGTATATTAGTGTATCGTCTGGTTCCACCGATCAATATCAATGTATTAGTGTATCGTCTGGTTCCACCGATCAGTACATTAGTGTATTGTCTAGTTCTACTGATCAGTATATTAGTGTATCGTCTGGTTCCACCGATCAATATCAATGTATTAGTGTATCGTCTGGTTCTACTGATCAGTATATTAGTGTATCGTCTGGTTCCACCGATCAATATCAATGTATTAGTGTATCGTCTGGTTCTACTGATCAGTATATTAGTGTATCGTCTGGTTCTCCGGTTCTACCGATCAGTATATTAGTGTATCGTCTGGTTCTACCGATCAGTATATTAGTGTATCGTCTGCATAACAAAGGAAGTTAATGTTTCCTGACGATCTCCCCACAGGAAGCAGGTAGAAAGTGAAGGGTGGAGCTCCTAGAACAGAACCCTGTGGTACGCCAGGATACACACTAAGAACATCCAGAACATTTTTATACGTTGTTTCAATGATGAACTAATTAGCAGGTTAGCTGTTAGCATCAGCAACACAACAGAACCTTGGTGTTCCTCCCCCCCCCCCCCCCCCCCCGAGGCCCGGACTTTCCAGAAGCTTCCGTCGGTTCCTTCCATTTGCAGCTGGATTCTATTTTTAGCCTGGTCTGACCTCGTAACGTGGGACAGAGTGATGAAATAGCCTGCGGCGGCCATGTGAGTAGTTTTGGGGAGAGTCAGCTGAGATCTGGACTCTGGAGGGGCCTGGACTCCGGCCAGGTCCGGATTCTGTAGGGGTGAGGACTCTGGAGAGGTCGGGACCTGAGCGCCGCGCCACGTGAGGAGATAACGGTGAAACATTAACCCCCATCGATCGGCGGGCTGACCCCAGCGTGGAGGATGTGGTGCGACACACACACACAGGGGGCCGATCCGGGCCTTCTGCTTCCTGTTAGCATTAAAGCTAACGATAGCATCAGATGCATGGAGGAAGCCGAAGTATCTCTGGGGTCTCCTGTGGTCCGGAACATCTGGAATGTCTGGTCTGATCATGTGCTTTCATATAATTTTTTTCTATATCATATATAGAAATCTATATATTTATCTATTTAGATATACATACTATATCTTCTTGAGCCACTATCTTTACTGTCTTATGAAGTATTTGTGCAACATTGAACTGCTGTGACTGTATTTCCCCGTGGGATCAATAAAGTCTGATCTGGTCTGTGATTCTACCGACATCTGTCTGTGATTCTACCTGTGTAGGTCTATGATTCTACTTGTATCGGTCCGCGAGTCCTCCTGTATAGGTCTGTGATTCTACTTGTATATGTCTGTGATTTTACTTGTATATGTCTGTGATTCTACTTGTATAGGTCTGTGATTCTATTTGTATATGTCGGTGATTCTATCTGCATATATTCATGACTCTACATGTACTATCTCTATAAAGGCCGATGACGACACGGCCCGTGTCACACGAGTCTCGCGCAGTCGCAGTCACGCGCTCGCTCGCGCTCTGACGTCACCGTGCTGTCGGGTAGAACCGGGATGTGACCGGAGCGGCAAGCTACAAGCGCGGAGCCCCGGACACAGGCGTTTCCCGACGGGTACGAGACGCGGAGCGAGGCCGCTGCGGAGCCCCGGACACCCGGACACCCGGACACCGAGGCCCCCGGACACCCAGCCCCCGGACACCGAGCACCGAGCGGGCGGAGGCGACACGTCAGCCGGCCTCCGCGGCTTGTTGTGCTAGCTTGACAGCTGCGGGCCGTGACGGTGAAGCAGGTGAGGCCATCTTCATCTTCGTCATCTTCGTCTTCGTCAGGCCGTCACGTGACACTCAGGTCCGCGGACCGGACCGAGCCTCCCGGGCTCCCGTAAGACCCGCTCCTGGACCTGGTTCGGGTCCTCAGGTCTCCCGTCGACAACCTTCAGATCCTGTCTCTGTTTCCATGGAGACCGCGCTCTGTTGCCATAGCGACTCAAACTGGCTTTGTTGCCCCGCAACATGGCACAGTTACAGCAGTAACGACTGAGGATTACTACTAGATTACAGTTACTTCTTTGAAGAATGGGACAGTGACTTTACGAGTTTCACCAGGAAAATAGTAACTAGTTACTTTTCGAAAGTTACTGTGCTGATTGTTGTGACTGTGAGCACTGGGAGGAAGATGCTCTATAATCTGATGTTAGAGGAGGAAGATGCTCTATAGTCTGATGTTAGAGGAGGAAGATGCTCTATAATTTGATGTTAGAGGAGGAAGATGCTCTATAATGTGAATTAGAGGAGGAAGATGCTCTATAATCTGGATTAGAGGAGGAAGATGCTCTATAATGTGGATTGGAGGAAGAAGATGCTCTATAATCTGGATTAGAGGAGGAAGATGCTCTATAATCTGATATTAGAGGAAGAAGATGCTCTATAATGTGGATTAGAGGAAGAAGATGCTCTATAATCTGGATTAGAGGAGGAAGATGCTCTATAATCTGATATTAGAGGAAGAAGATGCTCTATAATCTGGTGTTAGAGGAGGAAGATGCTCTATAGTCTGATGTTAGAGAAGGAAGATGCTCTATAATCTGATGTTAGAGGAGGAAGATGCTCTATAGTCTGATGTTAGAGAAGGAAGATGCTCTATAATCTGGTGTTAGAGGAGGAAGATGCTCTATAGTCTGATGTTAAAGGAGGAAGATGCTCTATAATTTGATGTTAGAGGAGGAAGATGCTCTATAATCTGCTGTCAGAGGAGGAAGATGCTCTATAATCTGTTAGAGGAGGAAGATGCTCTATAATCTGGTGTTAGAGGAGGAAGATGCTCTATAGTCTGATGTTAAAGGAGGAATATGCTCTATAATTTGATGTTAGAGGAGGAAGATGCTCTATAATCTGATGTCAGAGGAGGAAGATGCTCTGTAGTCTGTTAGAGGAGGAAGATGCTCTATAATCTGGACTAGAGGAGGAAGATGCTCTATAATCTGATATTAGAGGAAGAAGATGCTCTATAATGTGGATTAGAGGAAGAAGATGCTCTATAATCTGGATTAGAGGAGGAAGATGCTCTATAATGTGGATTAGAGGAAGAAGATGCTCTATAATGTGGATTAGAGGAGGAAGATGCTCTATAATCTGTCTCCTCCATGCAGGCACCATGAGCGGCGCCGCCCTCGCCGTGGAGATCGTGGTGGTGTTCTTCCTGGCGCTGTTCCTGCTGCATCGCTATGGCGACTTCAGGAAGCAGCAGCGGATGGTTCTGTTCGGGACGCTGCTCGCCTGGTACCTGTGCTTCCTCATCGTCTTCATCCTGCCGCTGGACGTCACCACGGTCAGACTGAACACCACCTCCCAGAACCTCTCAGAACCCTGTAGAACCTCCCAGAACCCCGTAGAACCTCCCAGAACCCCATAGAACCTCCCAGAAACTCTCAGAACCCTGTAGAACCTCTCAATCTCTCAGAACACTGTAGAATCTCTCAGAACCTCTTAGAACCCTGTAGAATCTCTCAGAACTTCTTAGAACTCTGTAGAACCTCTCAGAATCTCTCAGAACCCTGTAGAACCTCTCAGAACCCTATAGAATCTCTCAGAGCCTCTCAGAACCATGTAGAATCTCTCAGAACCCTGTAGAGTCTCTCAGAACCCTATAGAATCTCTCAGAACTTCTTAGAACCCTGTAGAATTTTTCAGAACCCTGTAGAACCTCTCAGAACTCTGTAGAATCTCTCAGAACCTCTCAGAACCCTATAGAATCTCTCAGAGCCTCTCAGAACCATGTAGAATCTCTCAGAACCCTGTAGAGTCTCTCAGAACCCTGTAGAATCTCTCAGAACTTCTTAGAACCCTGTAAAATCTCTCAGAACCCTGTAGAACCTCTCAGAACTCTGTAGAATCTCTCAGAACCTCTCAGAACCCTATAGAATCTCTCAGAGCCTCTCAGAACCACGTAGAACCTCTCAGAATCTCTCAGAACCCTGTAGAGTCTCTCAGAACTCTGTAGAACCTCTCAGTACCCTGTAGAACCTCTCAGAACCTCTCAGAACCCCGTAGAACCTCTCAGAACCCGGTAGAACCAGACAGACGGTGACAGACCCTCTCTCCTCTCAGACCATCTACAAGCAGTGCAGGAAGGACCACGAGCTGCGGCCCCCCACCCTCGGCCCGGTGCCGTCCAATCACAGCACGGCCAACTCTTCGGCCCCGCCCACCAGCAGGTAGGTGGTGTGAGGATGTGTGTGGGGGGGGCGGGGGGTCCTATAGCGTCCTGTAACGTCCTGCGTTGTGCCCCGGCAGCACCCTGGAGTCGTGCTACAAACCCTGGAGCTTCATCCCTGACGGCATCATGCCAGTGTTCTGGAGGGTGGTGTACTGGACCTCCCAGTGCCTCACCTGGTGAGTCCACAGCACAGACCCTCTGACCTCCGACCTCTGACCCCCTGACCTCTGACCTCCGACCCGCCGCAGGCTGCTGCTGCCCTTCATGCAGTCCTACGCCCGCTCCGGAGGGTTCTCCATCACCGGCAAGATCAAGACGGCGCTGATCGAGAACGCCATTTACTACGGAACCTACCTGCTCATCTTCGGCTCGCTGCTCATCTACGTGGCCGTACACCCACAGTGGCACCTCACCTGGTGGGTGGGTGTGTGTGTGTGTGTGTGTGTGTGTGTGTGTGTGTGTGTGTGTGTGTGTGTGACGGGTGACAGGTGTGATAGACCAGGTGTGACGGACCAGGTGTGACAGGCCAGGTGTGGCCGTGACAGACCAGATGTCACAGACCAGGTGTGACGGACCAGATGTGACAGACCAGGTGTGGCTGTGA
>NC_137664.1:124026-146526 GCF_963422515.1 Blennius ocellaris | reverse complement strand
ACCAGGTCTCTAGAACGACTAGGTGTCCAGAACGACCAGGTCTCCAGAACGACCAGGTCTCTAGAACGACCAGGTCTCCAGAACGACCAGGTCTCTAGAACGTCCCTCAGACAGGAAGTGACTCTGGGTTCCTCCTCAGGCTCTTCTGCAGACTGACGCCGCCGCTCTGCCTCAACTTCCTGGGTTTGATCCACATGGACTCCGCCATCTCCCACAAGCTGAAGGAGCAGACGGCCTACACCTCTGTAACTCCACCCACTAACTCCACCCACACAACACCACACACCTCTGTAACTCCACCCACTAACTCCACCCACACAACACCACACACCTCTGTAACTCCACCCACTAACTCCATCACACAACATCACACACCTCTGTAACTCCGCCCACTAACTCCACCCACACAACACCACACACCTCTGTAACTCCACCCACTAACTCCATCACACAACATCACACACCTCTGTAACTCCGCCCACTAACTCCACCCACACAACACCACACACCTCTGTAACTCCGCCCACTAACTCCACCCACACAACGTCACACACCTCTGTAACTCCGCCCACTAACTCCACCCACACAACACCACACACCTCTGTAACTCCACCCACTAACTCCACCCACACAACACCACACACTTCTGTAACTCCGCCCACTAACTCCACCCACACAACATCACACATCTTTGTAACTCCGCCCACTAACTCCACCCACACAACACCACACACCTCTGTAACTCCACCCACTAACTCCACCCACACAACACCACACACTTCTGTAACTCCGCCCACTAACTCCACCCACACAACGTCACACACCTCTGTAACTCCACCCACAACACCGTCAGATTAACTGTTCTGCACATGCTCAGTAGAGCCAATCAGAACGTTTCCTCCGTCGTGTCACGATTTCCAGTTTATAGTCTACTGGACTTGGTGGTTTTATTTTGACAGTCACAGTAATAACAATCCAACTTGGTGGTTTTATTTTGACAGTCACAGTAATAACAATCCAACTTGGTGGTTTTATTTTGACAGTCACAGTAATAACAATCCAACTTGGTGGTTTTATTTTGACAGTCACAGTAATAACAATCCAACTTGGTGGTTTTATTTTGACAGTCACAGTAAAAACAATCCAACTTGGTGGTTTTATTTTGACAGTCACAGTAAAAACAATCCAGCTTGGTGGTTTTATTTTGACAGTCACAGTAGTAACAATCCAACTTGGTGGTTTTATTTTGACAGTCACAGTAAAAACAATCCAACTTGGTGGTTTTATTTTGACAGTCACAGTAAAAACAATCCAACTTGGTGGTTTTATTTTGACAGTCACAGTAGTAACAATCCAACTTGGTGGTTTTATTTTGACAGTCACAGTAAAAACAATCCAACTTGGTGGTTTTATTTTGACAGTCACAGTAATAACAATCCAACTTGGTGGTTTTATTTTGACAGTCACAGTAATAACAATCCAACTTGGTGGTTTTATTTTGACAGTCACAGTAAAAACAATCCAACTTGGTGGTTTTATTTTGACAGTCACAGTAATAACAATCCAACTTGGTGGTTTTATTTTGACAGTCACAGTAAAAACAATCCAGCTTGGTGGTTTTATTTTGACAGTCACAGTAAAAACAATCCAACTTGGTGGTTTTATTTTGACAGTCACAGTAATAACAATCCAACTTGGTGGTTTTATTTTGACAGTCACAGTAATAACAATCCAACTTGGTGGTTTTATTTTGACAGTCACAGTAATAACAATCCAACTTGGTGGTTTTATTTTGACAGTCACAGTAATAACAATCCAACTTGGTGGTTTTATTTTGACAGATCATGGGCTCCATGCGGGTTCTGTCCTTCATCGCTAACGGCTTCTACATCTACTACCCCATGCTGATCGTCATCCTCTGCATCGCCACCTACTTCAGGTCAGAGTCCTGTTGAGCAGAACACAGTGGAGAAGGTAGAACCCAGCAGAACCCAGCAGAACTGTGATCCTGGTTCTCTCCTCAGTCTGGGAACTCGCTGCCTCAACCTCCTGGGCTTCCAGCAGTTCATGGGCGACAGCGAGATGACCTCTGACCTCATCGACGAGGGCAAGGAGCTGATCCGACGGGGTGAGTCTGCAGGGAGGAGGAGAACCTCCGGAGGGAGAACCTCCAGAGGGAGAACCTCCAGAGGGAGAACCAGCTTAACACACGTTTCTGCTTCACAGAGAAACGGAAACGGCAAAGAGTCGAGGACGGAGAGAACCGACGCAGAGTGAGTTCATGTTTAAAGCCTGAAACGAGTGGAACATCTAGAACACCGGGAACATTTAGAACATCGAGAACATCGAAAACATATAGAACACCGGGAACATAAATACAATATCTAGAACACCAGGAATATCTAGAACATCTACAACACCGGGAACATGTAGAACATCTAGAACTTCTAGAACGTCGAGAACATCTAGAACACCGAGAACATCTAGAACGTCGAGAACATCTAGAACACCTAGAACACCGAGAACATCTAGAACACACCTACAATCATGAAAACCAGAACTGTAAAGTTTCTACTGCTAACTCAACTGTCTGTCCATCTGTCCCTCCGTCTGTCCCTCCCTCTGTCTGTCTGTCCCTCCGTCTGTCTGTCTGTCCCTCCCTCTCTGTCCCTCCATCCCTCCGTCTGTCTGTCCCTCCATCCGTCTGTCCCTCCCTCTGTCTGTCTGTCCCTCCATCCCTCCGTCTGTCTGTCCCTCCCTCTGTCTGTCTGTCCCTCCATCCCTCCGTCTGTCTGTCCCTCCCTCCCTCCATCCGTCCCTCCCTCCCTCCGTCTGTCCCTCCCTCCGTCCGTCCCTCCCCCCGTCCCTCCGTCCGTCCACCCTCCCTCCGTCCCTCCCCCTGCAGGAGTGGAAGGAGCGCTACGGCCATGTGAGGGAGGACGTGTCCTCCAGGAGCAGAGGCAGTGTGGAGATGAAGGAGAGCAGCTACACTGATTCTGTCACGTCCAACAGGCGTAAGTTCTCCTCCTCTAACCCCTCCTCCTCCTCTAACTCCTCCTCCTCCTCCTCCTGTCTCCTCTAACTCCTCCTCCTCCTCCTCCTGTCTCCTCTAACTCCTCCTCCTGTCTCCTCTAACTCCTCCTCCTCCTCCTCCTGTCTCCTCTAACTCCTCCTCCTGTCTCCTCTAACTCCTCCTCCTCCTCCTCCTGTCTCCTCTAACTCCTCCTCCTGTCTCCTCCTGTCTCCTCTAACTCCTCCTCCTGTCTCCTCTAACTCCTCCTCCTGTCTCCTCCTCCTCCTCCCCCTGTCTCCTCTAACTCCTCCTCCTCCTCCCCCTGTCTCCTCTAACTCCTCCTCCTCCTCCTGTCTCCTCTAACTCCTCCTCCTCCTGTCTCCTCTAACTCCTCCTCCTCCTCCTCCTGTCTCCTCTAACTCCTCCTCCTCCTCCTCCTGTCTCCTCTAACTCCTCCTCCTGTCTCCTCTAACTCCTCCTCCTGTCTCCTCCTCCTCCTCCCCCTGTCTCCTCTAACTCCTCCTCCTGTCTCCTCCTCCTCCTCCCCCTGTCTCCTCTAACTCCTCCTCCTCCTCCCCCTGTCTCCTCTAACTCCTCCTCCTCCTCCTCCTGTCTCCTCTAACTCCTCCTTCTTCTTCCACCTGTCTCCTCTAACTCCTCCTCCTCCTCCTCCTGTCTCCTCTAACTCCTCTTCCTCCTCCCCCTGTCTCCTCTAACTCCTCCTCCTCCTCCCCCTGTCTCCTCTACCTCCTCCTCCTCCTCCTCCTGTCTCCTCTAACTCCTCCTCCTCCTGTCTCCTCTAACTCCTCCTCCTCCTCCCCCTGTCTCCTCTAACTCCTCCTCCTCCTCCTCCTGTCTCCTCTAACTCCTCCTCCTCCTGTCTCCTCTAACTCCTCCTCCCCCTGTCTCCTCTAACTCCTCCTCCTCCTCCTCCTGTCTCCTCTAACTCCTCCTCCTCCTGTCTCCTCTAACTCCTCCTCCTGTCTCCTCTAACTCCTCCTCCTCCTGTCTCCTCCTCCTCCTCCCCCTGTCTCCTCTAACTCCTCCTCCTCCTCCTCCTGTCTCCTCTAACTCCTCTTCCTCCTCCTCCTGTCTCCTCTAACTCCTCCTCCTCCTCTTCCTGTCTCCTCTAACTCCTCCTCCTCCTCCTCCTGTCTCCTCTAACTCCTCCTCCTCCTCCTCCCCCTGTCTCCTCTGTCTCCTCTAACTCCTCCTCCTCCTCCTGTCGCCTCTAACTCCTCCTCCCCCTGTCTCCTCTAACTCCTCCTCCTCTAACTCCTCCTGTCTCCTCTAACTCCTCCTCCTCTAACTCCTCCTGTGTCCTCTAACTCCTCCTGTCTGTGACCTTTAACCTCCAACACTCCTGACTCCTCCTGCTCCTCTTCTAACTCCTCCGCTAACTCCTCCTCTTCCTGCTGCGTCTCGTCCTGCTCCTCCTGCGTCTCCTCCTGCTCCTCCTCTAACTCCTCCTCCTCCTGCGTCTCCTCCTGCTCCTCAGAGTCCAAGTACTCCCGCTCGGCGGTCCGGGCTGACAGGGACTGCATGGAGCTTCTGCAGGACGCCGAGCCGCTGGACTTCAACGCCGACGCGCCGACAGACGAAGCTGCGGAGGCCGAGGCCACCAGGTGCGCTGCTCCTCCTCCTGCGCCTCCTCCTGCTCCTCCCCTAACTGTTGTCCAGCCCAGTTATATTGCCTCTTCTTTTCTTCTCAGACACACGGGAGGTCGATATTTGTCCATGTCGTCTTCTCGGAGCCGGATATTCGACGACGTCTGAGGAGGAGGAGGAGGAGGTGCAGGAGGAGGAGGAGGAGGAGGAGAGCCTGCAGAGACAGACCCTCCTCCGTCTCCTCGTCCCCGACAGCTGCTCCGGTTCCCATCATACACGCTGGATCACACAGAAAGTGTCACTTTTGAAGGAGGTGGAGGAGGAGAAGGAGGCGCAGCAGCATGACCTCCTGGAGACTGCATGTTCTCCTCCACATGTCATTATAAGACTCACGCAGCTCGCAGCTTTTATTTATCTTCCCTCTATTTATGACTGGAACTCTTATTCTGAAGGCACTGGACTTGTGGTGGGCGGAGCCAGAGCTCGGTACTTCCTGTCGACCAGCAGGTGGGCGGAGCCAGAGCTCGGTACTTCCCGTTGACCAGCAGGTGGGCGGAGCCAGAGCTCTGTACTTCCCGTCGGCCAGCAGGTGGGCGGAGCCAGAGCTCTGTACTTCCCGTCGGCCAGCAGGTGGGCGGAGCCAGAGCTCTGTACTTCCCGTCAGCCAGCAGGTGGGCGGAGCCAGAGCTCTGTACTTCCCGTCGGCCAGCAGGTGGGCGGAGCCAGAGCTCTGTACTTCCCGTCGGCCAGTAGGTGGGCGGAGCCAGAGCTCTGTACTTCCCGTCGGCCAGCAGGTGGGCGGAGCCAGAGCTCTGTACTTCCCATTGGCCAGCAGGTGGGCGGGGCCAGAGCTCTGTACTTCCCGTCGGCCAGCAGGTGGGCGGAGCCAGAGCTCTGTACTTCCTATTGGCCAGCAGGTGGGCGGAGCCAGAGCTCTGTACTTCCTATTGGCCAGCAGGTGGGCGGAGCCAGAGCGCTTGTATATTTGTCCCGAAAGTGTTCTATGTTTTTCTTCGTACTCGTCTTTCCCGGAGTCTCGTCTCACTGAAGCCGAGCCAATCACATCGTCCCGATGCTCCAGACTGAAAGTGGGCGTGGCCCTGGTGGATCAGGTGGAAAAGCTACGATAAACCTTGTGTATGATAAGATCCTCTTTTGTTCTTTGATGTAAATATAAAAATAAAAGCCTGGAGCGAGGGGGAGGGGTCCCTGAAGAACCCCAGGAGAACCTCCAGACTGCATCGGCCCCCCCTCCCCCCCTTCAGGTGTTTCAGTGAAGAAGGAGGGCTGAAGACGGCTCCCTGAGGAACGCCTCCAGAACCCGCTGACAGGAAGTGAGACGTTCTGAACTGACCTGGAACTTTGAATGTGTCAGTTTTCTACACTTTGTTTGTAATGAGCGGTTTTACACTGTAACGAGCCGCTGTGGCCCGAGGACGGAGCCCTGGGGAACGCCTCCACAACCCTCTCACTGGATCATGCTGCGTCTCGGACGGTTTGGGAGGTCAAAGGTCAGATTTTGTATTTTCAGGTTGCTGCGACAAAACAAAGAAACTTAAAATAAGCATTTTTATTCATTTCAACAACAAACATACAACATGTACATATGTATGATAAGTGTATGGTGGAGGTGGAGGTGTGTGGTGGAGGCTTGAGGCTGTATGGTGGAGGTGTATGGTAGAGGCTTGAGGCTGTATGGTGGAGGCTTGAGGCTGTATGGTGGAGGTGTATGGTGGAGGCTTGAGGCTGTATGGTGGAGGCTTGAGGCTGTATGGTGAAGGTGTATGGTGGAGGCTTGAGGCTGTATGGTGAAGGTGTATGGTGGAGGCTTGAGGCTGTATGGTGAAGGTGTATGGGGGAGGCTTGAGGCTGTATGGTGGAGGTTTGGTGCCATATGATGGAGGTTGTACGGTGTTGGGTTGGAGGCTGTATGGTGTTGGGTTGGAGCTGTAGGGTGGAGGCCATATGGTGTTGGGTTGGAGCTGTAGGGTGGAGGCCATATGGTGTTGGGCTGGAGCTGTAGGGTGGAGGCTGTATGGTGTTGGGTTGGAGCTGTAAGGTGGAAGCCGTATGGTGTTGGGTTGGAGCTGTAGGGTGGAGGCGTATGGTGTTGGGTTGGAGCTGTAGGGTGGAGGCTGGATGGTGTTGGGTTGGAGCCGTAGGGTGGAGCCGTATGGTGTTGGGTTGGAGCTGTAGGGTGGAGGCCATATGGTGTTGGGTTGGAGCTGTAGGGTGGAGGCCATATGGTGTTGGGTTGGAGCTGTAGGGTGGAGACCATATGGTGTTGGGTTGGAGCTGTAGGGTGGAGGCCATATGGTGTTGGGTTGGAGCTGTAGGGTGGAGGCCGTATGGTGTTGGGTTGGAGCTGTAGGGTGGAGGCTGTATGGTGTTGGGTTGGATCTGTAGGGTGGAGGCCGTATGGTGTTTGGTTGGAGCTGTAGGGTGGAGGCCGTACGGTGTTGGGTTGGAGCTGTAGGGTGGAGGCCGTATGGTGTTGGGTTGGAGCTGTAGGGTGGAGGCCGTATGGTGTTGGGTTGCACCACCTCTCTGGACGTCTTCTTCTCTCCTTTGACTTCCTGACGCTGCTGCTCGTCTCCAACCTGCTGAACTTTTCCACGATGTTCTTCCTCAATAAAGTGTCAACGTTTGTCTGGATTCACCACATTTATTGACCCATAAAGACGTAGAACCACGAGGAACAGGGCGAGGCTCCAGCTCCAGGTCGTCACGGGAACAAAGCCTCAAACGGCAAGAGAAAGTCACTAGCATTAGCCACAGCAGCTAACGCTAGCATGACTCGGCAGAACAGAGACTTTTCATAAACAACAAACCAACTTCTTTTAAAAAGCACTTTGAAAACACCAACGAGCTCCTCCACCCAATAAATGAGAAGTAAAAGTTCTCAGTTGACGTAAGAGAGATAAAAGATGAAGGCGGCAATAAAAACCAATAAAAACCCGAGTCGTAGAAAATCTAGAAAGATTAAAACGGCACAGAATTCAAAGTTAGCAGGGGTAGGGTTAGCTAGCTCGCTGAGGTGGAGCCGAAGGCCGCAGAGAACTAGGTCAGGTCGTAAACGTGTCCATGTCCGCCATGTCCGTCCCACCGGGTTAAATGAGGCGTCTGGCCTCGACACGGAGAAGGCGATCGTGTCCTCGGAAGAACTTGAAGACAAATCTCGTATTGCCGCTAAAACACTCTTGCAGAAATCTTTCAGGTTCAGAAAACAGCAAGACAGTCCGGGGCGTCGTCCCTTTTGTCTCCACCAGGAGACGTCACTGCGTCTCCCGGATGCAGACGTGTCTCTGCTTTAGTCCTGGTTTCATTGACGGAGTGCAAAGAGTCTTCGGACAAATGTTCTGCAGACGGACGAGCCGAACTGCCACTCCGGAGGTCTGGACTGACGGACCTCAGACGTTCTAGGACATTATTCTGACGTGAGACGAAGTCACAGTCCAACCGGTGAGTGATTGTCCAGGGGTTTGTCTCCCCACGAAGCCAGTCGGCCTGTTCAAGGCCGGATTGTTCTGATTCTGTATTGAGGGCAGTACTGACACAGTACTAACACAGTACTGACACAGTACTGACACAGTACTGACACGTCCTGGAACACAGGCAAGTTACACATCCTTCTTTATGACAGTGTTTTTCAACCTTTTTGAGCCGAGACACACTTTTTTCTTTGGAAAACATCTGGAGCCACACCACCACCACCACCCAAAAGTGTTAAAAAGTTAAACTCTGTAGCCTCTATTAACAATATAAAGTCTTTCTCATCAAAGTTTTATCAACAGGACTTTTTTTAATAGTGCCTCCCTCAGTGTGAAACCTGGACCTGATGGATGAAGAGCTGAGATCCTGGTTTTCAAAAACTTCTCCATCACTGTCACTGACACAGTACTTTGATACAAGATGGTAGCAGGAGGTGGAGATGAACCACACTGACGTCTGTCACTTTACATTTCACCGGCAAAGTTCTGTGCTGCCCTCTAGTGGTGAAGAGTATTTATACATGATTACTCTGCAACACACTGTCGCTGTGAGAGCAAAGGTTTTTTTTTTTTTAGAAACAAATGTGAAATGTGATAATTTCCCACGGCTCACCTGACGATCTGGAGGAAACACCAGAGGTTGAGAAACTCTGGTTTATGAGGCAAAGAAAGATTTCTAGAACCCGAGGTGACCCGTGCCAGGACACGAGGCTCCGTCTTTGCATCGCGGCCGCACTTTTCTGCTGAGGCACATAGGTTGGGGGGGGTTTGCGGTAGCCCCGCCTACTCTAAGCCCCGCCTACTCTATGCCCCGCCTACTCTAAGCCTCGCCTACTCTACGCCCCACCCACTCTATGTCCCGCCCACTCTAAGCCCCGCCCACTCTAAGCCCCGCCTACTCTACGTCCCGCCTACTCTACGTCCCGCCCACTCTAAGCCCCGCCTACTCTACGTCCCGCCTACTCTACGCCTCGCCTACTCTGCGCCCCGCCCACTCTGCGCCCCGCCTACTCTAAGCCTCGCCTACTCTACGCCCCGCCTACTCTACGCCCCCCCTACTCTAAGCCCCGCCTACTTTTAAAACCATACTTCCTGCAGAGGAAACGCACCAGATTTGCCTTACCGCTCCGTTCCGTCCCTGCACTTTTTGTGAGCCGCCCTGATATTTAGTACGACTTCTCAACGTTCTCTCATTCTTCCTCCTTTTCAGGCCGTTTTCATTCCCTTTGATTCACATTGGGAATTGAGTGGAAAACGTCCTTGAACTGAATCGCCCATCAGCTGCTGGGAGTGAAACGTCTCCTGCGCTCGTGTCGAAGTGTATTATTTCTCTGCCGGGTGTGAAGATCCTCGGTTCTGGTCGGAACGTCAGAAACCAACGTGGGAACGGCGCAAAGTGAAGCGACTCCAACGGAAAGGACGAGTGTTTGAGAGCGAATGGAAGAGGCTTCAACGTTTTCCAAACTCTTCATGTGTGTCTGTTGTTTCTCTGTAATGGTGAGCTTAAAGACATTTCAGTGACCACAGTGAGGTTTTTACATTTTTTTTTTCTTTTATTGTTTTTGTTGTTTGGGTGGGATGGGGTTGTGGGGGTTGTGGAGGGGGGGGTGGCGGCATGGCGGGGTGGCGGGTTCTTCACACGAGGGTCCGTCTTCTCCAGACTTAGGGCTTTGCTTGATTTGTCCATCTGCTTGAAGCCCTTCATTCTGGATGCGGTCGCCTGCGGGTGGTGGGGTAGGATGGGGTGGTGGAGGGGGTTGTAGGTGTTGGTGCTGGTGTTGGTGATGGTGATGGAGTAGGTGGGGGGGTGGGGTTCTTCACACGAGGGTCCGTCTTCTCCAGACTTAGGGCTTTGCTTGATTTGTCCATCTGCTTGAAGCCCTTCATTCTGGATGTGGTCGCCTGCGGTTGGTGGGGTGGGATGGGGTGGTGGAGGGGGTTGTAGGTGTTGGTGCTGGTGTTGGTGATGGTGATGGTGTAGGTGGAGGGGGTGGGGTTCTTCCCACGGGGGTCGGTCCTCTGCAGATTTAGTTCTTTGCTAGATTTGTCCATCTGGGCCGCAGCTCGTCCACTTTGTTCTGCTCTTCAAGCTCTTCATTCTTGGCGTCCAGGTGAATCTGCTGGATGGTTTGGGGGCCCTGGGGGGCTCTCCTCGGCACCCAGTGGTTCTGAAGAGAAACCAACGGATTAGATTACTGACGTGATTCACACAAACAGCTCATGGATTTAAAGTCTGTGTTCCTCTGAGGGCTGAAGTTGTTCCTAACCCTAACCCTAACCCTAACCCTAAACCCTAACTCTAACCCTAACCCTAACCCTAAACCCTAACCCTAACCCTAAACCCTAAACCCTAAAACCTAACCCTAACCCTAACCCTAACCCTAGCCCTACCCTCCACACTAAACACTCACCAGTCTCAACTCGAGGACATCCATGAGCATAAACCTGATTCGAGAGGACGTCTTCCTCCCATCGACGATTTTCTTGATTTCACTGAAGAACTGGTCCATTTTCTCCTGATCAAAAACAAAAACAAAAACATAGAGGGGTTGAGTTTTATTTTTGCTGCTCAGTTTTATAGCAACAAACGGCAGTTTTTAGAGATTCACGACTTCTTTCATTCTACTAAGAACAGACGAGGTAAACCACTCAATGTGAAGTTGGAATCTGATCTCAATAGTAAATGGATGTAAATGCATGTGGGGGTTTATGTTTTGTCTACGGTCTCACCTTGCCCGCCTCGGAGTCCAGGTCTTTGCCGACGGTGGTGAGGAGCTTGCTCAGACAGTCCAGCGACTCCGCGTGGTTCTTCTTCAGCAGATTCGTCACACAATCGTACACGATGGGCTTGGTCAGCAACTTCAGCTTGAAGAGTTCCCCGACGAACCTCACGTTGCCAGTGGAGTGCCTTCGGGCCTTATTTCTGGCTTCCTCCAGCTCCTCCGTATGCTGCTGGCGCTCCTTCAGCTAAAGGAAACAAGACAAACAAAATCTTGACGTTAGCATCGGTGAGTTGTTCAGGCATACCTTTGCGAGGAAGTGTGCTCAACGCCTACCGTTGCAGCAGAGTCCAGCTCTTTCTGCTTCTTCTCAAGGTTGACGTCTTCCAACCTGCCTTTCTCAAACTCCTTCTGGCAACGGTCCAGCAGCAGCCGCTGAAACGTCACGGTGCTGTTTGGTTGGTTGGTCCCCTGCACCTTCATCTGGGAACCACAGAAAGAGGTGGAGGTTAGGAGTTGTTACTGCTTATTGGGTAGACTGTCGTCAAGACGACACACCTCTGGCACGTTGCCTTCAATGGGAATCCGGGAATAGTTACGCGGATTTCTATGTAATCTTTAACCCACTTGTCTCTCCAATCAACTCGACGTTCACACAAACGAATTTACGACTATACACCAATGTCTCTTGTTGTCAAATGTCCACAGTGACGCTGATCTATATGGCAATAAATGAAAATTCCTCCTTACAGTTGAAAGGCGTTTGCACATCTTGGCATAGAGCTCAGAGTAGTTGGCCTCGTCAAGGGCCTTGTCAACGATCAGGTTGACGACGCCGCTGAGACTCTCCTCCGTGTCGATGTTCAGCTCGGCTATCCGATCCATCAGCCGCTCAAACTTCTCGGGAGTCAGCTTGTTGAGGATGCTCCGCACTTTCCCCAAGAGGTCCTGGGGGAGGAAACGATGAGAAAATGTGCTTAATCAGCGGGACGGAAGCTGTCGGACTGAACAGATTCTATTCAGGAACATTACAGTCGTGTCGGTAGTGTGTTGGCCCTTACCTGTGTTTCATGCACCTCAGTGTCCTTTGCATCCGCCGTCCTCCTGCTGGCACTCCAAGCATTACTTGACTGGTGGAGCTGGACATCAGCATTCTGGCTCTCCTGAGGATTCTGTCTCCACTGTCTCTTCTCGGGATTCTGTCTCCACTGTCCCTCCTCGGGATTCTGTCTCCACTGTCTCTTCTCGGGATTCTGTCTCCACTGTCCCTCCTCGGGATTCTGTCTCCACTGTCTCTTCTCGGGATTCTGTCTCCACTGTCCCTCCTCGGGATTCTCTCTCCACTGTCTCTTCTCGGGATTCTGTCTCCACTGTCTCTTCTCGGGATTCTGTCTCCACTGTCTCTTCTCGGGATTCTGTCTCCACTGTCCCTCCTCGGGATTCTCTCTCCACTGTCCCTCCTCGGGATTCTCTCTCCACTGTCTCTTCTCGGGATTCTGTCTCCACTGTCTCTTCTCGGGATTCTGTCTCCACTGTCCCTCCTCGGGATTCTGTCTCCACTGTCTCTTCTCGGGATTCTGTCTCCACTGTCCCTCCTCGGGATTCTGTCTCCACTGTCCCTCCTCGGGATTCTGTCTCCACTGTCTCTCCTCGGGCTTCTGTTTCTCTTCAGGCGGCAGCATCTGTTCAGGTGCCTTATGCTCCTTGAGATGCTGTTTCAGTTCAGGCTCCGCAACCTGCTGTACCTGTTGTTCAGGCTGCAACTGCTGCACTGGAGCCTGAACCTGGGTTTTGCTTGGCTGCTGCTCTGGAGCCTGAGTTTTGCTTGGCTGCTGCTCTGGAGCCTGGGTTTTGCTTGGCTGCTGCTCTGGAGCCTGAGTTTTGCTTGGCTGCTGCTCTGGAGCCTGAGTTTTGCTTGGCTGCTGCTCTGGAGCCTGAGTTTTGCTTGGCTGCTGCTCTGGAGCCTGGGTTTTGCTTGGCTGCTGCTCTGGAACCTGAGTTTTGCTTGGCTGCTGCACTGGAGCCTGAGTTTTGCTTGGCTGCTGCACTGGAGCCTGAGTTTTGCTTGGCTGCTGCACTGGAGCCTGGGTTTTGCTTGGCTGCTGCACTGGAGCCTGGGTGCTGCTTGGCTGCTGCACTGGAGCCTGAGTTTTGCTTGGCTGCTGCACTGGAGCCTGAGTTTTGCTTGGCTGCTGCACTGGAGCTTTGGTGCTGCTTGGCTGCTGCACTGGAGCCTGGGTTTTGCTTGGCTGCTGCACTGGAGCCTGGGTGCTGCTTGGCTGCTGCACTGGAGCCTGGGTTTTGCTTGGCTGCTGCACTGGAGCCTGAGTTTTGCTTGGCTGCTGCACTGGAGCTTTGGTGCTGCTTGGCTGCTGCACTGGAGCCTGGGTTTTGCTTGGCTGCTGCACTGGAGCCTGAACCTGGGTTTTGCTTGGCTGCTGCACTGGAACCTGGGTTTTGCTTGGCTGCTGCACTGGAGCCTGAACCTGGGTTTTGCTTGGCTGCTGCACTGGAGCCTGAGTTTTGCTTGGCTGCTGCACTGGAACCTGGGTTCTGCTTGGCTGCTGCACTGGAACCTGGGTGTTGTTCGGCTGCTGCACTGGAACCTGGGTTCTGCTTGGCTGCTGCACTGGAGCCTGAGTTTTGCTTGGCTGCTGCACTGGAACCTGGGTTCTGCTCGGCTGCTGCACTGGAACCTGGGTGTTGTTCAGCTGCTGCACTGGAGCCTGAACCTGGGTTCTGCTTGGCTGCTGCACTGGAACCTGGGTTCTGCTTGGCTGCTGCACTGGAACCTGGGTGTTGTTCAGCTGTTGCACTGGAGCCTGAACCTGGGTTCTGCTTGGCTGCTGCACTGGAGCCTGGGTGTTGTTCGGCTGCTGCACTGGAGCCTGGGTGTTGTTCGGCTGCTGCACTGGAGCCTGGGTGTTGTTCGGCTGCTGCACTGGAGCCTGGGTGTTGTTCGGCTGCTGCACTGGAGCCTGGGTGTTGTTCGGCTGCTGCACTGGAGCCTGGCTGCTGCTGGGCTGAAATTTGAAGTAGAGAAACAGAAGAAAGACAGTGAACATCCACAGAAGCTCACAGGGAGGAAGAAGGCCGACATCTTGACTTCTTCAGAATCCAGGAAACGTCTAAGTTGGACTTGTTTGGTTTCATGTCAAAAAAAGTTCTAATGCAGATTTTGGCTTCAATTTCTTTCACAGAAACATGGTGCTTTACTTCAGAGACACAGTTTCAGTGTCAGTATTCCTGGAGTAAAGTTTCAGGCCACATTTCCATACTTATTGTCAGGAGTGCACCAAATAAATGACATTTGATCGAGCAAATCAGAGGGTCTGAGTGGATTCTGAAGGAGTCAAGGTAAACAGACTGTACATACACAACTCTAAAAGGTAGTACTAGATCAGAAGGCTCTGTTGCAGTATGTTGTACCCCATTGTTTATTTAATGGGGCTTTACTGTACTTACTGCATTCATAGTACTGGTCTAGATTCTACCCAGATCTAATATTGAATTTATAAGTTGTATTTCCAAATAATTGTTCAACTCTGATCATTTAAATCCTAGAATTAAAGACACTTACCTGTGGGTAGTAGTACGGCGGCGCCTGTGGGTAGTAGTACGGCGGCGCCTGTGGGTAGTAGTACGGCGGCGCCTGTGGGTAGTAGTATTGTGGCACCGGCGGGATGAAGTACTGAGGTACCGGCGGGATGAAATACTGAGGTGCCGGCGGGATGAAGTACTGAGGTGCCGGCGGGATGAAGTACTGAGGTACCGGCGGGATGAAGTACTGAGGTGCCGGCGGGATGAAGTACTGAGGTGCCGGCGGGATATAACATTGGCTAGGCTGTGGGTTCACGGACGACATGGTTGGTTTCTTGGTGGAAAAATGTAAAGGTCTGGAACTTTGAAAATCGCTTTTAGCTCTCGTCACTTGAATCTCTTGAATGATGTGTAAAGTGATGAGCTGCCTGGTTATTTATAGTCTGGGAGATGAAAGGAGAGCAGAGGAGATGACTTCATAGCAACGAGAGGAGATGTAAGGAGAGCAGGGGAGATGAAAGGAGAGCAGAGGAGATGACTTCATAGCACCGAGAGGAGATGTAAGGAGAGCAGGGGAGATGAAAGGAGAGCAGAGGAGATGGCTTCGTAGCAACAAGAGGAGATGAAAGGAGAGTAGAGGCGATGGCTTCATAGCAACAAGAGGAGATCAGAGGAGAGGAGAGCAGTGTTGGTTGCCATGGAGACACTCCATTTCATCACCAGGGTTGGGAGGGTTACTTGAAAAAATGCAATCCATTACAGTACCTGAGTTACTTTTAGTTACTTTTGGATTACTTCACCAGCAAACATAAAAAGCAAAGACAAGAAACAATAGAGTGTCGTCGGCCCAGTGTGTCGACACGTCTTATACACCAACTGCACTGAACAGAACAAGTGTTGGACTAAATCAAAACTCGGGAACCAATCAGGTGTCGAACACTGATTTTATTAAAGAGTCAAAACCACAATACAAATAAAGCTTCTAATTATTCAAGTGTTCGTCCTCAAAACTATTTCTGTTGAAGAAAATGAGCTCTTCTCTTTCAAAACACTTTCAAATCTCTCTCTCTCTCTCTCTCGTCCCGTTTCCTCGGCAACATGAATCCCTGATTGATAATAACTGAACAACCTGCTACTAAAAAAAAAAGAAAAAGTTATGGCGCGTCGCCTCAATCAATCCCTAAAACATGAGCTCGTCTAAACGTAGGGAGAAGGTCTTCCTACCATCATAACCAGTACTAGCATTGCCCGGTTACTAGCAGGTTATGAGCTGATAAGACTAGTTGACAGACTCGGTTCTCCACACGGGATCCCAGTGGGCCTGGAGCTCACCTGGACCTCTGGTTCTCAGCTGGAAAACCCGAGTCCAGAACTTGTGATGCTCATCGGAGCAACATTAAACACAAGGGCAGGTTAGCTTCAGGCTAATGTAGCAGCTTTTCCTCTGTGTGTTGGGGGAGTTTTGTGTGTGTGTGTGTGTGTGTGTGTGTGTGTGTGTGTGTGTGTGTGTGTGTGTGTGTGTGTGTGTGTGTGTGGTTTCATTACAAACACAGACAACGGCACCAACTAGTGGCCCTTCCTTTAACCCCTACAAGTAATGGAATCAAAGTGCGTCATTTTGCCCAGAAGGGCAGATCTCCAACACACATACCGACAAGTATGAACACACACACACACACACACACACACACACACACACACACACACACACACACACACACACACACACACACACACACACACACACACACACACACACACACACACACACACACACAAAGAAACAAAGTGGGCGGAGCCTCTTGGGGATCGGCCAGGTAAACGTGTTGCTGCAGTGACGGATAAACAGCTGACTGTTTGTGCGACGCCAAAAGGTAACTTTATCTGTGTAGTAACTGATTACTCCTAATGTGTCTGAGTTTCAATCCGTCTGTTTCAATCCGTCTGTTTCAATCCGTCTGTTTCATTACGTCTGTTTCATTACGTCTGTTTCAATCCGTCTGTTTCAATTTGTCTGTTTCATTACGTCTGTTTCAATCCCTCTGTTTCAATTTGTCTGTTTCAATCCGTCTGTTTCAATTTGTCTGTTTCATTACGTCTGTTTCAATCCGTCTGTTTCATTACGTCTGTTTCAATCCGTCTGTTTCAATCCGTCTGTTTCAATTCGTCTATTTCAATCCGTCTGTTTCAATTTGTCTGTTTCATTACGTCTGTTTCAATCCCTCTGTTTCAATCCGTCTGTTTCAATCCGTCTGTTTCAATCCGTCTGTTTCATTACGTCTGTTTCAATCCGTCTGTTTCAATCCGTCTGTTTTAATCCGTCTGTTTCAATCCGTCTGTTTCAATCCGTCTGTTTTAATCCGTCTGTTTCAATCCGTCTGTTTCAATCCGTCTGTTTCAATCCGTCTGTTTCAATCCGTCTGTTTCAATCCGTCTGTTTCAATCCGTCTGTTTCAATTCGTCTGTTTCAATCCGTCTGTTTCATTACGTCTGTTTCATTACGTCTGTTTCAATCCGTCTGTTTCAATTCGTCTGTTTCATTACGTCTGTTTCATTACGTCTGTTTCAATCCGTCTGTTTCAATCCGTCTGTTTCAATCCGTCTGTTTCAATTCGTCTGTTTCATTACGTCTGTTTCATTACGTCTGTTTCAATCCGTCTGTTTCAATCCGTCTGTTTCAATCCGTCTGTTTCATTACGTCTGTTTCATTACGTCTGTTTCAATCCGTCTGTTTCAATCCGTCTGTTTCAATCTGTCTGTTTCATTACGTCTGTTTCAATCCGTCTGTTTCAATCTGTCTGTTTCAATTCGTCTGTTTCAATCCGTCTGTTTCAATCCGTCTGTTTCAATCCGTCTGTTTCAATTCGTCTGTTTCATTACGTCTGTTTCATTACGTCTGTTTCATTACGTCTGTTTCATTACGTCTGTTTCATTACGTCTGTTTCAATCCGTCTGTTTCAATCCGTCTGTTTCATTACGTCTGTTTCATTACGTCTGTTTCAATCCGTCTGTTTCAATCCGTCTGTTTCAATCTGTCTGTTTCATTACGTCTGTTTCAATCCGTCTGTTTCAATCTGTCTGTTTCAATTCGTCTGTTTCATTACGTCTGTTTCAATCCATCTGTTTCAACCGTCTGTTTCAATTTGTCTGTTTCAATTCGTCTGTTTCAATTCGTCTGTTTTAATCCGTCTGTTTCATTACGTCTGTTTCAATTTGTCTGTTTCAATTTGTCTGTTTCAATTCGTCTGTTTCAATCCGTCTGCTTCAATCCGTCTGTTTCATTCCGTCTGTGTTTCATTACGTCTGTTTCAATCCGTCTGTTTCAACCCGTCTATTTCATTACGTCTGTGTTTCAGTCACAGGGGGTCCGGCCGACGTTCCGCCAAAGAGGATCTGAGTCCGTTGGAGTTGGAAACCGATCCGATCGTTTACTTTTGAGGTCCGCCTCCCCACCCGAGCGGCAACCCGATGCAAGAGCTGTCCAGATGCGGGTCGCTGTTTGTGTCACAGTACGAAGAGCGTGAAGAGACGATGAGGAGGATGGTGGCGAATCTTCACGGCATCGTGGCGGAGATCAGCGACACCCAGCAGAATCTTCAGAGGAGGACAATCGGCGGAATTACTGTCGGTATTCTACTTGGTTTGCTAGCAATGGTTGCCGCTGGAGACACAAAAGGGTGGAGTTTAGCCATTTTCGGAGTCGTTGCTTTCTTTGGGCTGATCGCTGCTCTGGTGGTCGTGATGATCGGGATGCGGGATGAGTGGAGGCTTGTGAAGCGCATGAAGGAACCATGGCTCAGCTTCCAGGAGACCATCACACCGCTGACCGCTTCGCTGGAAACCGTGAAGGCGTCGTCCGGAACGCTCCGAAGGCAAACTGACGGAGACATAAAGTTCATCCGCCTGGAGACGGACATCCTGGAGATCTTCCTCATCGTCAGGAAACTTACGTCTGCGGTGGCGAGTGACGCCGTTTACAAGGTAGCGTGGGAAAGTAGGCGGCTTTTAGATGAGCTCCGGTGGATGAAACGAGAACTTCAGACGTTTCATGTTGCGCCGCGCCGCTAGCGGCCTGGTGACCGACCGAACTCGGGCGACGGTTTTGGAATCGGCAGCACCAACTGGAACGCTACGACCCGGGACTGGGATATACTATCTGAGATTCCTGCTTCAATTATGTGAACCCCACCGACGTGTAAACACACACACACACACACACACACACACAATGTTTAACCGGCTTTGTTGTAACTGTGTATGAAAATGTAACCGCCTACTTTAACTTTGAATAAAACGGGGCAGAGAAATGAAGATCTTTGCAGATCGGTGAACTTCAGCTCCTGAGGTGATTCATTTCTCTTCCTTGTACAAGCTGACTGATTGTTTGGACTCTTTATTGCTCTCCATCCTGGGGTCGTCTCTCTTCTCTCATTCTTGCAGGTTTTATACCTAACAGTGAGGAACCTCCATGTGAGGAACCTCCACGGCGCTGTACTGACTCGTGTTGGCCACCAGGTGGAGCCACAGCCCTTCAACCTGGAGACAAACAATAAGAAATGCAAAGTAATCTGAGTACAGTTGATCTTTTCAGGCTCATTTGAAACTTTTTTAGGAAGAAATATTTCTGTGTTTTGAGTTTTTGGTGGAAACTTGATGTTTCTGATCCCGAGGAGTGAATGTTGGTGAGGAGGAGTTCACTTTCTCCTCTGCTGGAGGAGGAGGAGGAGGAGGAGGAGGAGGAAGAGGAGGAGGAGTCCTCCGGCCCTGACGCAGCGAGCGGCTGCTCCCCGGCTCCACTCGCCGCCCCGACGCGCACCGAAGCCGCACACAGTGTCGGATCCGCCCGCACGACATGAGTCCCGGAGAGCCGAGCGGGCTGCGGCCGCGGCCCGGAGCGTCCTGCCGGGGCTGAAGGCCGGAGCACAGGCCCGGGGCGTCGCGGTGGAGGAGTCCGGGGGAAGGGGGTGGGTGGGAGAGGAGGACGATGCCTCCGCGGCGGCCGCCGCCTCCGACCCTTTCCCGACGCCGCGCGGCTCCGCGGGCCGCTGAGCTCCGCTCCGCAGGACAAGCATGAAGGGCCTGCATGAAAACAAGGAGCAGGAGGAGGAGGAGCAGCAGGAGGAGGAGCAGCAGGAGCTCCGGGAGGCGCACCGGGGCTCCGGCCGCTGCGCCACCGACGAGCAGAACCTGCGCACGGCGCGGCTGTGGCGCGATGCCGCCCTGCGCTCCCGGAAGCTCCGCAGCGACCTGCGCCAGCTCACCCTCTGCTCCAAGGACAACCGCATCGTCCTGCCGGAGGACATCGCCGAGGTGGAGGCGCTCAACCTGGGCAACAACTGCCTGCAGGAGCTGCCCGACGCGCTGGCCTCCGCCCTGGGCGGCCTGCGCGTCCTGGTGCTCCGCAGGAACAGGTTCTCCGCCCTGCCGCGGGCGGTGCTGGAGCTGCGGCAGCTGCAGGAGCTGGACCTGAGCCACAACCTGCTGCGGGGCCTCGGGGACGGCGTGGGCCGTCTGGGGGCGCTGAAGAAGCTCTGCGTCAGCCACAACCGCATCCAGCAGCTGCCCGCCCAGGTGGGCGCGCTGCGGGCGCTGGAGGAGCTGGACGTCAGCTTCAACGAGCTGCGCGACCTGCCGGCCTCCTTCTCGGGCCTCGGCCGCCTGCGCGCCCTGGACGCCGACCACAACCGGCTGGGCCGCTTCCCCGCCGAGATCCTGGCCCTGGGCGAGCTGGAGGAGCTGGACTGCTCCGGCAACCGCTTCCAGGCGCTGCCGGCCGACGTGACGTCGCTGCGCTCCGCCAAGGTCCTGTGGCTGAGCAGCCTGCGCGTGCCGGCGCTGCCGGAGGGCTTCTGCCGCCTGCGGCGTCTGGAGAGCCTGATGCTGGACGGGAACCGGCTGGCCGCGCTGCCGCCGGCCTTCGGCGGCCTGCAGCGGCTGAAGATGCTCAACCTGTCGTCCAACGAGTTCCGCGACTTCCCGCGCGCCGTCCTGGGCATCGCCGGCCTGGAGGAGCTGTACCTGAGCCGCAACCGGCTGACCCGCGTGCCCGAGGAGATCGGGCGTCTGGCGGGGCTGGTCAACCTGTGGCTGGACAACAACGGCATCGCCTCGCTGCCCGACGCCATCGTGGAGCTGGGGAGGCTGGAGGAGCTGGTGCTGCAGGGGAACCAGATCGCCGTGCTGCCCGACGACTTCGGGCGGCTGTCGCGGGTGAACATCTGGAAGGTGAAGGACAACCCGCTGGTGCAGCCGCCCTACGAGGTGTGCATGCGGGGCATCCCGTCCATCGCGCTCTACCAGAAGGAGCTGGCGCAGTCGCGGCTCGCCGTCCGGCCGCGGCTCAAGCTGGTGCTGATGGGGCGCAGCGGCGCCGGGAAGACCCGGCTGAGGCGGAGCCTGGTGGCCACCGACGCCCCCGACCCCTCCCCCGACCCCGACCCCCCGGGAACCAAAGGCATCGAGGTCACGCCCTGGGTGGCGGACGCCGACCGCCACCTCACCTTCCTGGTGTACGACCTGTCCGGGAAGCCGCACTACGACCTCATCACGCCCTTCTTCCTGTCGCCCGGCGCCCTCTACGTCCTCGCCGTCAACATGAAGACGTACTCGCCGGGGGGCTTCCACGCCCACGTGGGCCACTTCCTCCGCCTGCTGTGCGCCCGGGTGCCGCACGCCGTGGTGTGCCTGGTGGGCACGCACGCCGACCAGTGCGGCGAGGCGGAGCTGGAGGAGAAGGCGCTGGACGTGCACCGGCAGATCGGCGCGCAGGAGCGCCGCGACGTGCGGCGCCTGCGCGACCTGGCGCGGCAGGTGGACGGCGCCCTGGAGCGGGGCCGCGGCGCCCGCGCCGCCAGCCCCGGCGCCGCCTTCTACGGCGTCTCCGACCGGAACCTGCGGCGCCGCAAGGCCCAGCTGCAGTACCTGCTGAACCGCCGGCCGCAGGTGCTGTCGCCCGTCCTGAGCGTCGGCGCCGGGGCGGCGGCCGGCGGCGTGCGGCGGCTGCGGGACAAGCTGGCGTCGGTGGCGGCCAGCCGCGACATCTTCCCCGACCTGCACCGCGTCCTGCCGCGGTCCTGGCACACGCTGGAGGAGCTGCACCTGACGCCGGGGGCCCTGTGGCTGTCCTGGTGGGACTCGGCGCGGCTGGGCCTGCAGGCCGGCCTTACCGAGGACCGGCTGCAAGGCGCCCTGTCCTACCTGCACCAGAGCGGCAAGCTGCTGTACTTCGAGGACAGCCGCGCCCTCGGCGACTACGTCTTCCACAACCTGCCGCGCCTCATCGCCGTCCTCGACGTCTTCTTCCAGCGGGACGAGGCGGCGCTGCTGGGGCGCCTGCTGGCCGGCGGCGAGCGCGGCGACAAGGGGCGGGCGGGGGGCGAGGACGAGAAGGAGGACGAGAGGGAGGGCGAGGAGGAGGACGAGGGCGCGCGGGCCAGCCGCCTGCGGCGCCACGTGGACGGCTTCCTGCGCCACGGCGTGCTGCCGGCCGACGTCATCCGCCTGCTGCTGCGGCCGCTGGTGCAGACGCCGCAGGACCTGCAGCTCATCCTGGAGCTGCTGGAGAAGATGGGCGTGTGCTACTGCGTCAACAAGCCGCGCGGCAAGGCGCTCAACGCCGCCGCCGCCGCCCGCCACCGCCACCGCCTGCTACAAGTTCCCTAGCTGCGTGGGCGGCGGCGGCGGCGAGGAGCCCAGAATGGAGGAGCTTGAAGGCGGGAGCCCGCCGCCACCCGACGGGGACTCGCCGCTGGGCGGAGCTTCGTCGTTGGGCGGAGCCTCGCCGTTGGGCGGAGCCTCGCCGTTGGGCGGAGCTTCGCCGTTGGGCGTGGCCTCGCCGCCGGCCGGCCCCGCCTTCTCCGTGGAGCAGCTGCACATCCGGTACAGCTTCCCCTCGCTCTTCCCCCCCCGGACTCTTCGCGCGGTTCAGCGCGCGCATCAACCGCCACGTGGTGCGGCGCGCCGACGGGCGCCACCAGACCGTGGCCTACCGGGGCAAGGTGCCGGTGGTCGTCAGCTACCGGCCCGGCGGCGGCGGCGGCGGCGGGTGGCCGAATTGCGACACGCTGTCCGTCGCCAGCCGCGCCTCGCTGCCCAACATCTGGACGGCGTGGCAGGCCGTCACGCCGCT
>NC_137664.1:90246-121326 GCF_963422515.1 Blennius ocellaris | reverse complement strand
TGACTTGGTGCTCAGTGACTTGGTGACGCAGTGACTTGGTGACTCGGTGACGCAGTGACTTGGTGACTCAGTGACTTGATGACTCGGTGACTCATTGACTTGGTGACTCGGTGACTTGGTGACTCTGTGACTTGGTGATTCAGTGACTTGGTGACTCAGTGACTCGGTGAGTCATTGACTTGGTGCTCAGTGACTTGGTGCTCGGTGACTTGGTGACTTGGTGACTCGGTGACATGGTGACTATGTGACTTGGTGACTCAGTGACTTGATGACTCAGTGACTCGATGACTTGGTGACTCGTCCATCTTCACCTGAAATTCTGAAATGTTCGGACTACAGACTGAAATCTTGAAAAGCTTTAAAATCCACTTTGTCACTAACGAGCAGAAAGAAACTTCCAGTGACTCAAAATGTTTCGTCTGATTTTCTCTTGAGAATCATTGAAAATGAAGGTTTTTATGTGAATGAATCGTTTATTTCATCAAGTCTCTCCCTCTCTCTCTCTCTCTCTCTCTCTCTCTCTCTCTCTCTCTCTCTCTTCCCCCCCCCCTTCCCCCCCCCCAGGTGAGTTGCTGAGTCAGCCTCGTCCTGAAGGACTCACCGAGGTCGTTTGTCCCAGAGACGGTTCAGAACGAGTGAACGTGGCCCTGATCTACCCCCCGACCCCCGACCGCGTTAAGCCCCGCCCTCCACTGAGGGAGGCCCCGCCCCTCACCGAGGGAAGCCCCGCCCCCTCCCGCTGCTCCTCTTCAGTGCGACAACGGCGAGTCGGTCGGCTGCTTCATAGGTGTGTGTGTGTGTGGTGTGTGGGGGGGGGGGGGGGGGGGGGGGGGGGCTGCAAAAACGATGTTTTCACTTGAAACGTCGTCATGGAAACGAGGTCTCACGAGGTGTAACTCTGGTCGTCTCCGTCTTCCTTCTGCAGGTTTCTACTTCCTGTCGGGATCGAACATGAGCACCACCTGCTCACGACGTAGCGTCCTCCACCTCCTCCTCCTGCACACCTCACCTCCTCCACCTCCACCTCTCACCTCCACCTCCACCCCTCACCTCCACCCCTCACCTCCTCCTCCTGCACACCTCACCTCCTCCACCCCCTCCACCCCTCACCTACTCCTCCTCCTCCTGCACACCTCACCTCCTCCTCCACCCCTCACCTCCTCTTCCACCCCTCACCTCCACCTCCTCCTCCTCTTCCTACTCCTCCTCCTGCACACCTCACCTCCACCTCCTCCTCCTCCTGCACACCTCACCTCCACCCCTCACCTCCACCTCCTCCTCCTGCACACCTCACCTCCTCCACCTCCACCTCACCCCCCCACCTCCACCTCTCACCTCCACCTCCACCCCTCACCTCGTCCACCCCTCACCTCCTCCTCCTGCACATCTCACCTCCTCCACCTCCTCCTCCTCCACCCCTCACCTCCACCTCCTCCTCCTGCACACCTCACCTCCTCCACCTCCACCTCCACCCCTCACCTCGTCCACCCCTCACCTCCTCCTCCTCCACCCCCTCACCTCCTCCTCCTCCTCCTGCACACCTCACCTCATCCTCCTCTTCCTACTCCTCCTCTTGCACACCTCACCTCCACCCCCACCTCCTCCTCCACCCCGCCACCCCCCCACCTCCTCCTCCACCCCTCACCTCCACCTCCACCCCCCACCTCCTCCACCCCTCACCTCCTCCCAGACAACTTCAAGAGGCGGCAGGACGACGCCACCAGGAGAACCGACCACTTCCTGAGGAAGAGGAGGAGCAGCAGCAGCAGGAGGAGGAGGAGGAGGAAGAGGAGGAGCAGCAGGAGCAGCAGGAGGAGTTGAGAGCTTCACTGCAGCGTTTTGAACTTTGATTCTGAAATCGGAGAAAATGTGTGAAACATTTCAGGACTCTCACTTTGACTGTGTGACTTTTAAACAGGGCTTTTAATTTGAAATTGAGGCTTTCTGTCTTTTTATGAGGAAACTTTGAGAATAAAAATCAAAGAAATTAAAGTTTCAAGTTTCCCTTTCCTCAAAGTTTCTTAGATGAACTTTTTTTTATATAAGTTTCTTTTTAAACTTTGAAAAAAAAATTTAGAAAATGAGTTTGAAATAAAACCTTTATTTTCAAAGCTTTTCAATCATTTTTCACTTCAAATACTTTATTCTGAAAACCCAACTTAAAACAACTTCTTTCTCAAACGTTTCAAATATTTTTTCAAACTTTTATTCTGGAAATTTGATTTTTAATTCTTGAAACTTTTTTTTCTATATTTTGACTTTGTTCTGAAATTATTTCAATATATTTTCAGGTAAATTATTTCGTTCAAAAGATTAAGTCTTTCCAGATAATTTCCACTTTCGTCTTTTATTTTGACATGATAGAATCTTCACTTGTTTTTTCACGTAATGTTTTGTTTTCAACATCTTAAGAATCGCTTTTATTATTTATTGTGAAAATAGAAAGTCCATCTTCATCATCTTCATCATCCTCATCATCTTCATCATCCTCATCATCCTCCTGCTTCATTCTTGTTGTTTTCAGATGTAAATAATATCTTTATTTTTATATGCAGACACAATGTGTCTCCCTTTTATTCAGCCTTGACCTCCTTTCTGTCTCTCTCTCTCTGTGTGTGTGTGTGTGTGTGTGTGTGTGTGTGTGTGTGTGTGTGTGTGTGTGTGTGTGTGTGTGTGTGTGTGTGTGTGTGTGTGTGTGTGTGTGTGTGTGTGTGTGTGTGTGTGTGTGTGTGTGTGTGTGTGCGTGCGTGCGTGTGTGTGTGTGTCCCCCACATGTCACGGTCCAACAGGAAATAAACCAAATAAACAGGAAGTGGCTGGAGTTGCTCTGCTTTTTCTTCTCTTCACCCTCCAGCAGCTCGACGACGTCCAGTGTTTCCTAGGCTAAAGGAAGCATCGGTGTTTCCTAGGCTAAAGGAAGCGTCAGTGTTTCCTAGGCTAAAGGAAGCATCGGTGTTTCCTAGGCTAAAGGAAGCGTCGGTGTTTCCTAGGCTAAAGGAAGTATCGGTGTTTCCTAGGCTAAAGGAAGCGTCGGTGTTTCCTAGGCTAAAGGAAGCATCGGTGTTTCCTAGGCTAAAGGAAGCATCGGTGTTTCCTAGGCTAAAGGAAGCATCGGTGTTTCCTTGGCTAAAGGAAGCATCGGTGTTTCCTAGGCTAAAGGAAGCATCGGTGTTTCCTTGGCTAAAGGAAGCATCGGTGTTTCCTAGGCTAAAGGAAGCGTCGGTGTTTCCTTGGCTAAAGGAAGCATCGGTGTTTCCTAGGCTAAAGGAAGTGTCGGTGTTTCCTAGGCTAAAGGAAGCATCGGTGTTTCCTAGGCTAAAGGAGGTTCTAAAGGAAGCGTCGCTGTTTCCTAAGCTAAAGGAAGCATCGGTGTTTCCTTGGCTAAAGGAAGCATCGGTGTTTCCTAGGCTAAAGGAAGCGTCGGTGTTTCCTTGGCTAAAGGAAGCATCGGTGTTTCCTAGGCTAAAGGAAGCGTCGGTGTTTCCTTGGCTAAAGGAAGCATCGGTGTTTCCTAGGCTAAAGGAAGTGTCGGTGTTTCCTAGGCTAAAGGAAGCATCGGTGTTTCCTAGGCTAAAGGAGGTTCTAAAGGAAGCATCAGTGTTTCCTAAGCTAAAGGAAGCATCGGTGTTTCCTAGGCTAAAGGAAGCATCGGTGTTTCCTAGGCTAAAGAAAGCATCGGTGTTTCCTAGGCTAAAGGAAGCATAGGTGTTTCCTAGGCTAAAGAAAGCATCGGTGTTTCCTAGGCTAAAGGAAGCATCGGTGTTTCCTAGGCTAAAGGAAGCATCGGTGTTTCCTAGGCTAAAGGAAGCATCGGTGTTTCCTTGGCTAAAGGAAGCATCGGTGTTTCCTAGGCTAAAGGAAGCGTCGGTGTTTCCTTGGCTAAAGGAAGCATCGGTGTTTCCTAGGCTAAAGGAAGCATTGGTGTTTCCTTGGCTAAAGGAAGCATCGGTGTTTCCTAGGCTAAAGGAGGTTCTAAAGGAAGCGTCGGTGTTTCCTAGGCTAAAGGAGGCATAAAGGAAGCGTCAGTGTTTCCTAGGCTAAAGGAAGCATCAGTGTTTCCTAGGCTAAAGGAGGTTCTAAAGGAAGCGTCAGTGTTTCCTAGGCTAAAGGAAGCATCAGTGTTTCCTAGGCTAAAGGAGGTTCTAAAGGAAGCATCAGTGTTTCCTAGGCTAAAGGAAGCATCAGTGTTTCCTAGGCTAAAGGAGGTTCTAAAGGAAGCGTCAGTGTTTCCTAGGCTAAAGGAAGCATCAGTGTTTCCTAGGCTAAAGGAGGTTCTAAAGGAAGCGTCAGTGTTTCCTAGGCTAAAGGAAGCGTCGGTATTTCCTTGGCTAAAGGAAGCGTCGGTGTTTCCTTGGCTAAAGGAAGCATCAGTGTTTCCTAGGCTAAAGGAAGCATCAGTATTTCCTAGGCTAAAGGAGGTTCTAAAGGAAGCGTCGGTATTTCCTTGGCTAAAGGAAGCATCAGTGTTTCCTTGGCTAAAGGAAGCATCGGTGTTTCCTAGGCTAAAGGAGGTTCTAAAGGAAGCGTCGGTGTTTCCTAGGCTAAAGGAAGCATCGGTGTTTCCTAGGCTAAAGGAGGTTCTAAAGGAAGCGTCAGTGTTTCCTAGGCTAAAGGAAGCATCGGTGTTTCCTAGGCTAAAGGAGGTTCTAAAGGAAGCGTCAGTGTTTCCTAGGCTAAAGGAAGCATCAGTGTTTCCTAGGCTAAAGGAGGTTCTAAAGGAAGCGTCAGTGTTTCCTAGGCTAAAGGAAGCATCAGTATTTCCTAGGCTAAAGGAAGCATCAGTGTTTCCTAGGCTAAAGGAAGCATCAGTGTTTACTTGGCTAAAGGAAGCATCAGTGTTTCCTAGGCTAAAGGAAGCGTCGTGTTTCCTAGGCTAAAGGAAGCATCGGTGTTTCCTAGGCTAAAGGAAGCATCGGTGTTTCCTAGGCTAAAGGAAGCATCGGTGTTTCCTTGGCTAAAGGAAGCATCGGTGTTTCCTAGGCTAAAGGAAGCATCGGTGTTTCCTAGGCTAAAGGAGGTTCTAAAGGAAGCGTCGGTGTTTCCTAGGCTAAAGGAAGCATCAGTGTTTCCTAGGCTAAAGGAAGCATCAGTGTTTCCTAGGCTAAAGGAAGCATCGGTGTTTCCTAGGCTAAAGGAAGCATCGGTGTTTCCTAGGCTAAAGGAGGTTCTAAAGGAAGCGTCTGTGTTTCCTAGGCTAAAGGAAGCATCAGTGTTTCCTAGGCTAAAGGAGGCTCTAAAGGAAGCGTCAGTGTTTCCTAGGCTAAAGGAAGCATCGGTGTTTCCTAGGCTAAAGGAGGTTCTAAAGGAAGCATCAGTGTTTCCTAGGCTAAAGGAAGCATCAGTGTTTCCTAGGCTAAAGGAGGTTCTAAAGGAAGCGTCAGTGTTTCCTAGGCTAAAGGAAGCATCAGTGTTTACTTGGCTAAAGGAAGCATCAGTGTTTCCTAGGCTAAAGGAAGCATCAGTGTTTACTTGGCTAAAGGAAGCATCAGTGTTTCCTAGGCTAAAGGAAGCATCAGTGTTTACTTGGCTAAAGGAAGCATCAGTGTTTCCTAGGCTAAAGGAAGCATCAGTGTTTCTTAGGCTAAAGGAGGTTCTAAAGGAAGCGTCAGTGTTTCCTAGGCTAAAGGAAGCATCAGTGTTTCCTAGGCTAAAGGAAGCATCAGTGTTTCTTAGGCTAAAGGAAGCATCGGTGTTTCCTAGGCTAAAGGAAGCATCGGTGTTTCCTAGGCTAAAGGAAGCATCAGTGTTTCCTAGGCTAAAGGAAGCATCGGTGTTTCCTAGGCTAAAGGAAGCATCGGTGTTTCCTAGGCTAAAGGAAGCATCGGTGTTTCCTTGGCTAAAGGAAGCGTCGGTGTTTCCTTGGCTAAAGGAAGCATCGGTGTTTCCTAGGCTAAAGGAGGTTCTAAAGGAAGCATCGGTGTTTCCTAGGCTAAAGGAAGCATCAGTGTTTCCTAGGCTAAAGGAGGCTCTAAAGGAAGCGTCAGTGTTTCCTAGGCTAAAGGAAGCATCAGTGTTTCCTAGGCTAAAGGAGGTTCTAAAGGAAGCGTCAGTGTTTCCTAGGCTAAAGGAAGCATCAGTGTTTCCTAGGCTAAAGGAGGTTCTAAAGGAAGCGTCAGTGTTTCCTAGGCTAAAGGAAGCATCAGTGTTTACTTGGCTAAAGGAAGCATCAGTGTTTCCTAGGCTAAAGGAAGCATCAGTGTTTACTTGGCTAAAGGAAGCATCAGTGTTTCTTAGGCTAAAGGAGGTTCTAAAGGAAGCGTCAGTGTTTCCTAGGCTAAAGGAAGCATCAGTGTTTCCTAGGCTAAAGGAAGCATCAGTGTTTCCTAGGCTAAAGGAGGCTCTAAAGGAAGCGTCAGTGTTTCCTAGGCTAAAGGAAGCATCAGTGTTTCTTAGGCTAAAGGAGGTTCTAAAGGAAGCGTCAGTGTTTCCTAGGCTAAAGGAAGCATCAGTGTTTCCTAGGCTAAAGGAAGCATCAGTGTTTTCTAGGCTAAAGGAAGCATCAGTGTTTCCTAGGCTAAAGGAAGCATCAGTGTTTCCTTGGCTAAAGGAAGCATCAGTGTTTCCTAGGCTAAATGAAGCTCTAAAGGAAGCATTGAGCCTCCTTTCCTTGGCTTAGTGAGGATTCCAATGCTCCCTATCATGGCCACCACTGAAACACTTCTGGCGTTAAGGAGAAGTGGATAGGAAAGGAGATTAGGAGGGACTACCTGTAGTTCCTCCTCCGTCCAGCAGGGGCCGCTCCCCTCCTCTCCCCCACATTAAGCGCCTCTCTACCTGCAGTTGCCCCTCCGTCCAGCAGGGGCCGCTCCCCTCCTCTCCCCCACATTAAGCGCCTCCCTCCCCGGCTCTTCCTCTTCGCTCCGCGGCCTCTCAGGTAGGACCTCCGCTTCTCCCTCAGCGCCTCAATTCTGCTTCCAATCCGACTATAATCTCTCTCCAATCTGCGCCATCGGCCTCTGTTCTGGTCGGGTTTTGTATTTCGGAGCTTTAGTCGTCCTCCCGGAGGTTTTATTTCTGGGGATGGAGGAGAAATCCGGCTTTTATTCGGATTTCAGTTCCGGCACCGCTCCGCCATGTTGGCTCCGTGGGGGACTACAACCGGCACGTTGTCGCTTATATTCCGCTTTTTAAACACATTTTCTCTGCGTCACGTTCGTCGTCAAGTCGTTAATTGTTAGTGACGCGAGCCGTCGTGTGTCCGGTTGTTCTTTGCGGCGCTTTAAGAGCGAGCAGGCTAGCTCCGAGCTAACGATGCTAACATGCGGAGACTGTTGAGTTAAAAGCCGCCGTTTCCTGTTCCAGATCTCTGAAAATGGTCCGCTACTCTCTCGACCCGGAGAACCCCACCAAATGTGAGTACCCGAACCCCCCCCTCCCCCCCACCGCCGCCCGTGTTTCGCTGCTGTGATGACTCCTTAGGACACCTTTGGATTCCCCATGAAAACAACCTGAACGAGGCTGAGCCGCGGCCTCCAGGCTCACGTGAGTGTGTGCGTCAGGCTGAGGACTAACCCGGGTCTGTTCCTCCACAGCCTGCAAGTCCAGGGGCTCCAACCTCCGGGTGCACTTCAAGGTGAGCTCCCGATGAAGGCCTGGTTAAACCCCGCCGTCTCGCGAACATAGCTCAGGTGAACCTCAGCGGGCTGGGGGGGGGGGGGGTCAAAGGTCAATCGCTGTCCCGACAGCCGGAGGAAACATGGCCTCGTTTCCATGACAACCGAGCTCTGAGACATTGGACACGTTCGGTTTTCTATGGAGGGACTATTGGTGAAAAGTGTTTGAGAGGGAGGAGGAGGTGGTGGTGGTGCAGCAGGGGTAGGAGGAGGAGGTGCAGCACTAGGAGGGAGGAGTAGCAGCAGGAGGTAGAAGGTGATGCAGCAGGGAGAGGAGGAGGAGGAGGTGATTCAGCAGGGAGAGGAGGAGGAGGAGGTGATTCAGCAGGGAGAGGAGTAGCAGCAAGAGGTAGGAGGTGATGCAGCAGGGAGAGGAGGAGGTGCAGCAAGAGGTAGGAGGTGATTCAGCAGGGAGAGGAGGAGGAGGTGATTCAGCAGGGAGAGGAGGAGGTGCAGCAAGAGGTAGGAGGTGATGCAGCAGGAGGAGGAGGAGGTGCAGCAAGAGGTAGGAGGTGATTCAGCAGGAGGAGGAGGAGGTGCAGCAGGAGGTAGGAGGTGATTCAGCAGGGAGAGGAGGAGGAGGGAGGAGTAGCAGCAAGAGGTAGGAGGAGATGCACCAGGGAGAGGAGGAGGTGCAGCAAGAGGTAGGAGGTGATGCAGCAGGGAGAGGAGGAGGTGCAGCAAGAGGTAGGAGGTGATTCAGCAGGGAGAGGAGGAGGAGGGAGGAGTAGCAGCAAGAGGTAGGAGGAGATGCACCAGGGAGAGGAGGAGGTGCAGCAAGAGGTAGGAGGTGACGCAGCAGGGAGAGGAGGAGGTGCAGCAAGAGGTAGGAGGTGATTCAGCAGGAGGAGGAGGTGCATCAAGAGGTAGGAGGTGATTCAGCAGGGAGAGGAGGAGGAGGTGCAGCAAGAGGTAGGAGGTGATTCAGCAGGGAGAGGAGGAGGGAGGAGTAGCAGCAAGAGGTAGGTGATGCAGCAGGGAGAGGAGGAGGTGCAGCAGCAGGGAGAGGAGGAGGTGATGCAGCAGGGAGAGAAGGTGGAGGTGCAGGTGCAGCAAGAGGTAGGAGGTGGAGGTGCAGCAGGAGTCTGCTGTCTTCGCTGTGATGACTTCTTAGGACACCTTTGGATTCTCCATGAAAACAACCTCTAGAGTTCTGAGCGACTTCAGGAAGCAGACTCCTGCTGCACCTCCTGCTGGTGTCTCGTCTCCTCCTGGTGCTCCTCCTCCACTGTTCTCCACCACTCTGGTACGGTGTCGCTCCTCCCCGTCCTGATCAAGTGATCTCCCTCCACCATGTGGAGCAAACCTCACTGGGCTTCAGCTCAAATAATAAATTCCATATATTATAATTTATAATGATCAGAGTTTAATCTAGTGTTCTAGTACATCTAGTATAAATCTATCAACTCTTAAAACATGAAACGTGAAGTGGAATTAACTTGAATAAAAAGAAAAGTTTTTGAAAGATGGTGAATTTGGACCAAGAATCGAGATTCAAGACAAACTATAGTTTGTCGTTTCCATGGAAACGAGTCGATTTCAGAACGTCGTGGGTTAAAACCTGCAAAAATAAAACTGATAAAGTATTAAAAGTCTGATGTGGACGAGAGTTAAAGGTTCAACAGGAAGTCATGAAGTTTGTCTTAAAGAACTGAGCCTCCTTTCACAATAAAAGTACTTTTTAAATATATTTTTAATCATGGTGGGAAAAAAAAGTCCATCTGATCTGAAGCGGTTGTGAATAAATAGTAAAGTCGGAGACGCAAACAGTCGGGTGAGACAGGAAGTGGAACCCCGGCGGTTCTGACCAGAGCGAGTCGGTGAGCTGCGGAACCTTCTAGAACCCGTTGTGTTTCCCCCCCCCTCAGAACACCCGTGAGACGGCCCAGGCCATCAAGGGGATGCACATCCGCAAGGCCAACAAGTACCTGAGGGACGTGGTGGTCAAACACCAGTGTGTCCCGTTCCGCCGCTACAACGGCGGCGTGGGCCGCTGCGCCCAGGTAACACACACACACACACACACACACACACACCGCTAGCATGTTCTTACCCATACCGTGTTCTTAAAGGGCCAGTACCCAGAACCGTCAGTCGCCGTGTTTAGCTAGTAGCATCGCGGGAACCGTCACGGTTTACAGTCTGTGTGGTTCTGCGGGACTGGTCCAAGACTGGTATGGGTTCATTTCTGGTTCCCCTGTGGTTCTGGTTCCTCTGTGGTTCTGGTTCCTCTGTGGTTCTGGTTCCCCTGTGGTTCTGGTTCCCCTGTGGTTCTGGTTCCTCTGTGGTTCTGGTTCCCCTGTGGTTCTGGTTCCCCTGTGGATCTAGTTCCTCTGTGGTTCTAGTTCCTCTGTGGATCTAGTTCCTCTGTGGATCTGGTTCCTCTGTGGTTCTGGTTCCTCTGTGGTTCTGGTTCCTCTGTGGTTCTAGTTCCTCTGTGGTTCTAGTTCCTCTGTGGTTCTAGTTCCTTTGGCTCTGGTTCCTCTGTGGTTCTGGTTCCTCTGTGGCTCTAGTTCCTCTGTGGCTCTAGTTCCTCTGTGGTTCTAGTTCCTCTGTGGTTCTAGTTCCTCTGTGGTTCTGGTTCCTCTGTGGTTCTGGTTCCTCTGTGGTTCTAGTTCCCCTGTGGTTCTAGTTCCCCATGTTCCGGTTCCCCTGTGGTTCCGGTTCCCCTGTGGTTTTGGTTCCTCCGTGGTTCTGGTTCCTCTGGTTCCGGTTCCTCTGGTTCTGGTTCCTCCATGGTTCTGCACTGATGACCACTTAGGACACCTTTGGATAAAAGATGAAACTAACTCATGAGTCTGAGCAGCTCCTGGAAGGTTCTAGAAGGTTCCAGAAGGTTCTAGAGGGCGGTGGGAGTGAAGGCCGGTGGGTAACTGCAGAACGTTCCTCCTCAGGCCAAGCAGTTCGGCTGGACTCAGGGCCGCTGGCCCAAGAAGAGCGCCGAGTTCCTGCTGCACATGTTGAAGAACGCCGAGAGCAACGCTGAGCTCAAGGTGTGTGTGTGTGTGTGTGTGGGGGGGGGGGGGTTCTCTGTGTGTGTGTGTGGGAGGGGGTTCTCTGTGTGTGTGTGGGGGAGGGGGTTCTGTGTGTGTGTGTGTGGGGGGGGGTTCTCTTTGTGTGTGTGTGTGCGCGGTTCTCTGTGTGTGGGGGGGTTCTCTGTGTGTGTGTGGGGGGGGGGTTCTCTGTGTGTGTGTGGGGGGGGGTTCTCTGTGTGTGTGTGTGGGAGGGGGTTCTGTGTGTGTGTGTGTGGGGGGGGGTTCTCTTTGTGTGTGTGTGCGCGGTTCTCTGTGTGTGGGGGGGTTCTCTGTGTGTGTGTGGGGGGGTTCTCTCTGTGTGTGTGTGGGGGGGGTTCTCTTTGTGTGTGTGTGCGTGCGGTTCTCTGTGTGTGTGTGTGTGGGGGGGTTCTCTGTGTGTTTGTGTGTGTGTGCGGTTCTCTGTGTGTGTGTGTGTGCGCGGTTCTCTGTGTGTGTGTGTGTGTGTGTGTGTGCGGTTCCTGAGTGTGACGGTTGTGGTCCTGGTCCAGGGTCTGGACGTGGACTCCCTGGTGATCGAGCACATCCAGGTGAACAAGGCCCCCAAGATGCGTCGGAGAACGTACCGCGCTCACGGCCGCATCAACCCCTACATGAGTTCTCCGTGTCACATCGAGATGATCCTGACGGAGAAGGAGCAGATCGTCCCCAAGCCGGAGGAGGAGGTGGCCCAGAAGAAGAAGGTGGGGTTCTCCGACACCGTGACTCCGCCCCCAAATGGAGGCGGGGCTTCTCTAGGTCAAAATCGCTTTTCCAGTTTTGAAAACGTAGTGTCGGCGTAACGGTGCTTAATGAGGGCCGGCCTCCAGCAGGGGGCGCTGCTGGGACTCACTGTACCAAAGGCGGTGTTACACATTAACTGGTGACCGAGTTAACTGGTGACTCGGCATCGTCAGTAACTCTGACCTGAGTCGGTGCTGCAGCAGCCGAGTGACACGAACCGGGATTATTTTAAACTTTGTGAACGAGCTTAACAGGCGTTTGCGAGCAGGAGGAGGTGCAGCAGCAGGGAAGAGGAGGTGCAGCAGGAGGAGGAGGAGGTGCAGCAGGAGTCTGCTGTCGTCGCTGTGATGACTTCTTAGGACACCTTTGGATTCTCCATGAAAACAACCTCAAGATTTCTGAGCGACTTCAGGAAGCAGACTCCTGCTGCACCTCCTCCTCCTGGACTCCTCCTCACCGTCTCCTCCTCCTGGACTCCCCCTCCTCAATCTCTCCTCCTCCTCCTCTCCTCCTCCTCTCCTCTCCTCTCCTCCTCCTCAATCTCCACCTCCTCACTGTCTCCTCACTCTCTCCTCGTCTCCTCCTCCTGGACACCTCCTCACGTCTCCTCCTCTCCTCCTCAGGTTTCACAGAAGAAGCTGAAGAAGCAGAAGTTGATGGCTCGGGAGTAAAAATCCAATAAAACTTGTTTCTCTCACTTTTTCTTTCTCGACTCGTTTTTCTTCCAACGTTCAGTCAGGAGCTGAAACTCACTCACTCACTCACTCACTCACTCACTCACTCACTCACTCACTCACTCACTCACTCACTCACTCACACACACTCACACTCACTCACTCACTCACTCACTCACTCACTCACTCTCACACACACTCACTCACTCACTCTCACACACACTCACTCACTCACTCTCACACACACTCTCACTCTCACTCACTCACACACTCTCACTCTCTCACACACTCTCACTCTCTCACACACACTCACACTCTCTCTCTCACTCACTCACTCTCACACACTCTCTCACACACTCTCTCTCTCACTCACTCACTCTCACACTCACTCACTCACTCACTCACTCACTCACTCACTCACTCACTCACTCTCACACACACTCACTCACTCTCACACACACTTACACTCACTCTCTCACACACACTCACACTCTCACTCTCACACTCTCTCTCACTCACTCACTCACACACACACACACACACTCACTCACACACACTTACACTCACTCACACACTCACTCTCTCACACACACTCACACTCTCACTCTCTCACACACTCTCACTCTCTCACACACTCTCTCTCACACACTCACTCACTCACACACACTCACACACTCTCACTCACTCACACACACTTACACTCACTCACACTCTCACTCTCTCACACACACTCACACTCTCACTCACACACTCTCTCACTCTCTCACACACTCTCTCACTCTCTCACACACTCACACACACACACACACTCACTCACACACTCTCACTCTCTCACACACACTTACACTCACTCACACACTCTCACTCTCTCACACACTCACTCACTCACTCACTCACTCTCTCACACACACTCACACTCACTCACACACTCACTCTCTCACACACTCACTCACTCACTCTCTCACACACACTTACACTCACTCACACACTCTCACTCACTCACTCACTCACTCACTCACTCTCTCACACACACTCACACTCACTCACACACTCACTCTCTCACACACTCACTCACTCACTCTCTCACACACACTTACACTCACTCACACACTCTCACTCACTCACTCACTCACTCACTCACTCTCTCACACACACTCTCTCTCACTCACTCACTCACTCACTCTCACACACACACACACACACACCAGGTAGTGTCCCAGAACACGTTTAAAACATCCAAGTCTTAACAGAAGTAATCAGATTACTCTAGCACGGCTCATGTTTGTTCATCAGAGATTAAAGTTCCCGTCACTGCAACTGAACTAGATTGTAATCTGATTACCATCTGCTCCAGGGAGTAATCTCATTACTGAGACGACCGGACGAATCTGAACTTTTAAATCAAAGTTGAACTTTGGAATCTTGTTGAAACTTAAACTGAGACTGAAGCTTCTGGTCTCTGATCTCTGGTTCTGATCTCTGATCAATGGTTCTGATCTCTGATCAATGGTTCTGATCTCTGATCAGTGGTTCTGGTCTCTGGTCTGGTTCTGATCTCTGATCAGTGGTTCTGGTCTCTGGTTCTGATCAGTGGTTCTGATCTCTGGTTCTGATCTCTGATCAGTGGTTCTGGTCTCTGATCAGTGGTTCTGGTCTCTGGTTCTGATCTCTGGTTCTGATCAGTGGTTCTGGTCTCTGGTTCTGATCTCTGGTTCTGATCAGTGGTTCTGGTCTCTGATCTCTGGTTCTGATCTCTGATCAGTGGTTCTGGTCTCTGGTTCTGATCTCTGATCAGTGGTTCTGGTCTCTGGTTCTGGTCTCTGGTTCTGATCTCCGGTCTCTGGTTCTGATCTCTGGTCTCTGGTTCTGATCTCTGATCAGTGGTTCTGATCTCTGGTCTCTGGTTCTGATCTCTGATCAATGGTTCTGGTCTCTGGTTCTGATCTCTGGTCTCTGGTTCTGATCTCTGATCAGTGGTTCTGGTCTGGTTCTGGTCTCTGGTTCTGGTCTCTGGTTCTGATCTCTGGTTCTGATCTCTGATCAGTGGTTCTGGTCTCTGGTTCTGATCTCTGGTCTGGTTCTGGTCTCTGGTCTCTGGTTCTGATCTCTGGTTCTGATCTCTGGTTCTGATGAGTCTGAAAAAAGATTGTTTGAAGGTTTTGGTTTTACAGACTGAAGCTTTTCAACACTGAACTTTTCATTAAAACTGAAAACTTCATTGATTCCAAAATAAAGTTTCGTCTTTTAACTAAACAGGAAATGAACAAGTTTTACCGTTAAAAACGTTTAATCATTAATCATCTTTATCACATGATGATCAATAAATACATTATGATGAAGACGATACTGAAATTAATGTTAATAATCACTTTTCTCAGTTCGTCCACGTTGATCAGCAGCTTGTGCTGCTGCGTCTGGCCACCAGAGGGCGCCACTGCTCTTCAGCTGGCATCAACCTGATCAGAGCAGGGCGTTAAGACTCGGCCTTCAAAGTAAAACACAAACAAGTTAAGGGATTTTATTATGTGTTAATGAAGGACCTGCTGGACCAGGACCTGCTGGGGGGGACAGACCTGGTTCAGGATGGACCAGGTCCTCCTCTTCATCATCTTCCTCCTCCGCTGTTGCCAAGTTACACATTAATTGTTCAACTTTATATTTTAAAAGTGTTGATCTGTGACGCCGCCAGACGTTAAGATCGTGTTTGGGCCGAAGAAGCAGGAAACGCCCCGGGCCCCGCCCACTTTATGACGTCATAACCATGGTAACGGTCTATTTCGGGAGTTTGAAAGATTTTAAAAATGTTTTTAAAAAAAAACTTGTTCCAGAGTGGAGGAATTAAAAACGCTGCTTCGGCTTTGACGTGTGGACGGACACATTGGCTACAGATTATGACGTCATGGCCCCGCCCCTCCACCGCTAGCCCCACCTCTTGACCTGTAGCCCCGCCTCCTGACCTCTAGCCCCACCTCTCCGCCCATAGCCCCGCCTCTCGACCTGTAGCCCCGCCTCTCCACCGCTAGCCCCACCTCTTGACCTGTAGCCCCGCGTCTCCACCTTTCGCCCCGCCTCTCCACCTCTAGCCCCGCCTCCCGACCTCTAGCCCCACCTCTCCACCTCTAGCCCCACCTCCCGACCTCTAGCCCCACCCTGCCTCTCCACTTCTAGCCCCGCCTCTCCACCTCTAGCCCCGCCTCTTGACCTGTAGCCCCGCCTCTCCACCTCTAGCCCCGCCCCGCCTCTCCACCTCTAGCCCCGCCCCGCCTCTCCACCTCTCGCCCCGCCTCTCCACCTCTAGCCCCGCCCCGCCTCTCCACCTCTAGCCCCGCCGCTCCAACTCTCACCCCGCCTCTCCACCTCTAGCCCCACCTCTCCACCTCTCACCCCGCCTCTCCACCTCTCACCCCGCCTCTCCACCTCTAGCCCCGCCTCTCCACCTCTAGCCCCGCCTCTCCACCTCTAGCCCCGCCTCTCCACCTCTCGCCCCGCCTCTCCACCTCTAACCCCGCCTCTCCACCTCTCGCCCCGCCTCTCCACCTCTAGCCCCGCCCCCTCCCCGTGACGTCATAGCAGCAGCAGCATGGTGGACTACCTGCTCCAGGAGCTGCTGACGCTTTAATAAAGACACAAGCTGGATTTGTCCTGTTCTACCTTCTTTCCTGCTCCGCAGAAACAAAGAGACTTAAAAGTTGATCAGACCAGGAAACAGTTTTATTTCCCAGTTAAAATGTAAAATTATATTTTAAGAGCGTGAAAGAAGATCGTTCATCCGTCAACTCATCCATCACGTCCAAAACATTCTGTGATCGCAGAATAAAGACTCTCGATTCATCCCGTTAATGTGTTTCTTTCACTTTGTGGATTATTCCTGAGGGATTATCAGATGAGATGAATGTGGCACGAGGAGCCTGTGTGTGTGTGTGTGTGTGTGTGTGTGTGTGTGTGTGTGTGTGTGTGTGGGGGGGGGGGTATTCACATGAATACTGAACAATGTAAATTTATCCATTAATTAAAATAGTGATATAACAAATAATTAAAAATATAATTAGACTCCACATCATTTGATTACACATCACATTTTCTTAAAACGTACTTATTGTTAATATATTTATTTATTTTTAATTTATGTTTGTTTAACCATCTTTATGTTATATTTGTTCAGTTACTAAAAAGTTAGTGTTTTTAAATGTTTTTAGATTTATCTATTCTAGTTCATTCAATCTGGAATAATTTATACATTTGTGGTTTTAAATGGTCATTATTATTTTAAATCTATTATTTTATCACAGTATTCCGCACACACACACTTTATAACTTCATTTAAATTCGTTTAAAATTAAGATTCATGTTTTCTTTTCTCTCTCATGTATAAATATTTCTAATGATTTAAAATGAGTATTTACTGTATTTGATCATGAACACGCGTTACGTATATTTGATCATTATTTGTCCCTCGATGTATTTAAGCGACTAAAACTTTATTATTTTTAACTTTTTACCTCCAATACGGGATGTGAGAGGTGAGAGCGCCTCCTGCTGGTTCAGTGTTTCTTCCAGGATAAAACTTTATTTATCAGGTAAATTCGTGACTTTAAAAAAAAAAAAATAAAATAAAAAAAAATCCTCCACATTTATTTATTTATTTATTTGCTTGTTTGTTTTTAATGATTAAATTCGAATTTTAAAACAAAAATGTTTTGGGAGTTTCTCTCGCCAGCCTTTAAATCCCGCCAGCCAATCAGCGGCCTCCCTGAAACCCCGCCAGGCCTGCCGACGTCACGGCGGGCGGTCGTCCAATCAGAGGGGCGGGATTCCCCCCCCCCCCCCCCCTCCCCTTCCTCCTCCCCCCCCTCGCGCCCTGCGTGTCCTCCTCAAAGTTTGGATGTGACAGTCAGAGGCAGAAACATCAGCTGGAAACATCTGCAACCTGTGGACCAGAGACCCGGAGGACCAGAGACCCGGAGGACCAGAGACCCGGAGGACCAGAGACCCGGAGACCCGGACCCGGACCCGGGAGTCCTCCTGTGGATGTTGTTGCGCTCCTCGGACCAGGTCTGGATGTTGGTTTCTGATCCCGTCATGGGCTCCGAAGTGTGATCCGGGACTGCGTGCGGCTGCAGCCCCCCCGGCGGTGCCCCCTCCCCCCCCCCCCCTCCGGTCTCCGGCATGTTAGCGCTGGGTCCGATGGACGGGTCCCGGCAGCCCTCCTTCCTCCTCGGCACCCCCCCGCTGGCCGCCCTGCACAGCATGGCGGAGATGAAGACCCCCCTGTACCCGGCCTACCCGCTGTCCTCCGGCGGGCCCGCGTCCTCCACGTCCCCGGCCACCACGTCCCCGAACCCGGGCGGCATCGCGGCGTCGGGGGGGGCGTCGTCGTCGTTGTCGTTGTCGTCGTCGTGCCCCCCCGGCGTCAAGTCGTCCGGCCTGGGCTCCCCGCAGCAGAGCTCGTCCGCCACGCCGCACGGGATCAACGACATCCTGAGCCGGCCGTGCGGCTCCTTCCCCCCCCTGGGGGCCTCCTCCTCCTCCTCCTCCTCCTGCTCCTCCTCCTCCTCCTCCTGCTCCGCCGCCGCCGCCGCCGCCGCCGCCGGGCTGCTCACCGCGCTGCCCCGCTTCAGCAGCCTCAGCCCGCCGCCGCCGCCGCCGCCCGGACTCTACTTCAGCCCCGGGGCCGTGGCCGTGGCCCGGTACCCCAAGCCCCTGGCCGACCTGCCCGGCCGGACCCCCATCTTCTGGCCCGGGGTGATGCAGAGCCCCCCCTGGAGGGACGCCCGGTTCTCCTGCTCCCCGCGTAAGGACCCGACGCGACGCGGCCCCCGGAGCCCCACGAGCCGCCCGAGCCCCCATCTGACGGTGTGTGTGTGTGTGTGCGTGTGTGTGTGTGTGTGTGTGTGTGTGTGTGTGTGTGCGTTGCAGATCAGGGCTCGGTTCTGCTGGACAAGGACGGGAAGAGGAAACACACCCGGCCCACCTTCTCCGGACAGCAGATCTTCGCCCTGGAAAAGACTTTTGAACAAACTAAATATCTGGCGGGACCCGAGAGGGCGAGGCTGGCCTACTCCCTGGGCATGACGGAGAGCCAGGTCAAGGTAGGACCCGGACCCGCACCCGCAACCGGGTCACACGACACGACACGACACAGAACCGCTGAAAGCAGCGGGACCAAGTCCACAGAAAGAGAAAGTTTCTACTGGAAGACGAGGAGCTTCGTTTGTTGGCTTACAACGAAAAGATGAAAGATAAACTAAAGTATTGAAACTAAAAGATGAAAGATCAACTAAAGTATTACAACTAAAAGATGAAAGATAAACTTAATTAACAAACTTAAACAAATGAAAGATAAACTAAAGTATTGAAACTAAAACATGAAAGATAAACTAAAGTATTAAAGCTAAAAGATGAAAGATAAACTCAAAGATTAAAGATAAACTAAAGTATTAAAACTACTAAAGTATTGAAACTCAAAGATTAAATGTAAACTAAAGTATTAAAACTAAAATATAAAGGATAAACTAAAAGATGAAAGATAAACTAAAGTATTAAAACTAAAATATAAAGGATAAACTAAAAGATGAAAGATAAACTAAAGTATTAAAACTAAAATATAAAGGATAAACTAAAAGATGAAAGATAAACTAAAGTATTAAAACTAAAATATAAAGGATAAACTAAAAGATGAAAGATAAACTAAAGTATTAAAACTAAAATATAAAGGATAAACTAAAAGATGAAAGATAAACTAAAGTATTAAAACTAAAATATAAAGGATAAACTAAAAGATGAAAGATAAACTAAAGTATTAAAACTACGAAAGTATTGAAACTCAAAGATTAAATGTAAACTAAAGTATTAAAACTAAAATATAAAAGATGAAAGATAAACTAAAGTATTAAAACTACTAAAGTACTAAAACTCAAAGATTAGATGTAAACTAAAGTATTAAAACTAGAAGATAAAAGATCAACTAAAGTATTAAAACTAAAAGATTAAAAACAAAATAAAGTATTAAAACTAAAACATTAAAGATAAACTAAAGTATTAAAAGTAAAAGATGAAAGATAAACTAAATTATTACAACTAAAACATTAAAGATAAATGAAAGTATTAAAACTAAAACATTAAAGATAAACTAAAGTATTAAACGTGAAAATATAAAGTCTTAAATTAAACAAAGATAAAACGAGTCTGTACAGAAAAGCAGTTCTGAAACAAGTTTTAAAAACAATAAAATAATAAGGATAAATCACATTTTAAAGGAAGTGAAGAGCAGCAACAGTTCTAAACAGAACGATCCACTTCACGGGACCAGAACCGGAACCTGGATCAGAACCAGAACCAGCTTCCGGGGCCTCGAGGACGTAAACCCTCCAGAATAATCCGCTCATCCACTGAAGTTTGTTTATGACACGAGAGAAACAAACGAAATTATTCAAAACAAGAAGAAAAAAAAAAAAAGCAACAAGCAGAAATAAAAAAAAAAAAAAAAAGAGCAAACTGATGTGAAAAGAAGCTTTAGATTATTTATTGCTTTAAGATCTTTAAATCAAACCGTCAGAAATAATGCGTAAATAAAATAAAAGCACCCTCCACAATAAGGGCTAATATTCTACGTGTTTACGTTTGAAAGATTATTGTGAAGGTTTGATATTTATAAAAACAAATTAAAAAAAACGGTCCTGCTTTTCCCCGCGACTCAGTCCGACACTTGATTTTAATGTGAAATTCAGCAGATTAATTAATCTGCTGATTTATAAAGAACAGCTGGATAAAAAGTACAAATTGAGAAAATAAAAAATAATAAAACGTTTAAGCAGGTTACAGGATGAGGAATTCTATTTGATCCGCTTTTCACTTCTTTTTTTATTTTGGTAGAAAGAGAAAATTGACTGAGCTGGACAGTAAATCCGGAGTGAATAATCCCGCGGTAATAAATAATCCGTTTTTATTTTATTTATTTTTTTTTTTTTAAGCGTTTTGCTCGTCGGGAGAATAAATGTTCCTGTGAAGAGACGGAATCAATCAACGTGATCGATCGACGCTCCGCCTCTTTATTGCCTCGCGACGCGGCGGATCCTTTCTGCTGCTCGCGAGCCAACAAGTCCAACAAAGTCACACGTTCACCGCGAAAACAACAACGAAAAACAACGAAAAACAACGAAAAAACAACGAAAACGGAACGTTTTTCATCAAAAGGGAATTTTCTCCTCCAGACGAGGTTAAAATAAAAACAACAGATCCGATGAGAATCGCCTTTATTTGTCTCGTAATGTGAATTTAAATAATTATGAGCGATAATTAATCTGTTTAAACCGTAAAACCCGGACGAGTCTTTTATATCTTTAAATCTAAAACAATAATAAATTCACAAAGTGTCTGACGCGTCAAAAAAAAACCTTTTAATGTTGAATTTTTTTTTCTGCTGCGCCTTTTAAACTCAAACCCGCTTTTCGTTCTGGAGCTTTTTAATCTAAACTTTGATTCACAAACATTTTTAATATTTCTCACAAACTGTTTGTTTCATCAAGTCGTGAATTAAAAAAAAATAAAAAATACGTTTGACATTTTCTGCGCGTTTTTGTCAAGAACTTCATCCGGATTATTAAAACTGCTCCTTCAAATCCCGTCAAACAAAAATGACGCGTCTGAAATAAACGTTCGCTCGTGTGCGCGTGCGTGTCGCGCCGTGCACGCGCCGCGCAGGTTTGATCCTCCTCCGTCCGGCCCAGAATCTCTGAAGAACAAACTTGATTTACTTTAACGTTTCCGTTTGGATTAAAACTATTTTTTTTTTTTTTTGGGTTCAAATTCCAGAACCGGAAGTGAGAAAAGTGGAAAGTGAAGCAGGAAAAATAATAAGAATAGAATAAATCACGTGACAAACGGCGTCAAATAAATCAGCCGCTAAAAACCTCAAGGACGCGCGTTTCCGTCTCCGTGGCAGTTCACGTGAACGCGCACGCGCGTGTTTGAGGGACGTTCAAGGAAACGTGGACGAATTTCTCACGGTTTTTTTTGCCAAATAACGAATTTTTCCTTTGATATTTTTCCTCCAAGATTTTAGAAACAAAGAAGAATTTATTTTTTAATTTTTATGCTTTAATTTTGATGCAAATTAAAAAACTTTTAAGCTAAATAAGTCCCAGGGAAGTGTGTGTGTGTGTGTGTGTGTGAAGACACACACATTCAAAGTTCATCAAAGAGTAAATATATATTTTTACACACACACACACACACACACACACACACACACAGTTTTATAATAATTACACGACATTCTCTTGTATATCTGAGTTTAATATTTATGTTTGTGTGTGTGTGTGTGTGTGTGTGTGTGTGTGTGTGTGTGTGTGTGTGTGTGTGTGTGTGTGTGTGTGTGTGTGTGTGTGTGTGTGTCTCAGGTGTGGTTCCAGAACCGGAGGACCAAGTGGCGGAAGAAGCACGCGGCGGAAATGGCGACGGCCAAGAAGAAGCAGGACTCTGAGACGGAGCGTCTGAAGGGGGGGGTGCGGGGGGGGGGGGCTCCGACCTGGACGACGACGACGACGACTACAACAAACCTCTGGACCCCAACTCCGACGACGAGAAGATCACGCAGCTGCTCAACAAACACAAGCCGGCGGGGGGCGGGGGGGGGGGTCGATCCCCGGCGCGGGGGGGGCGGGGGGGCTGCTGCTGCACACCTCCGAGAACGACAGCTCCTAGAGCGGCCCGGCGGGGGAGGGGGAGGGGGGGGGGGGGGGGCAGCCGGGGCAGGGTGGCCTCTGCCCGGGGAGCCCACCGGAAGTCCACCCCCCCCACCCCCACCCCCCACCTGACCTCACCTCCTCCTCCTCCTCCTCCTCCTCCTCCTCTTCCGCCCTGACCTGGAGGTTATAGCAGGACTCGGACCGCAGCAGCAGGAGGAGGTGCAGGACCCGGAGCAGCAGCAGGAGGTGCAGCAGGAGGTGCAGCAGGAGGTGCAGCAGGAGGTGCAGCAGGAGGTGCAGCAGGAGGTGCAGCAGGAGGTGCAGGACCGTCTGCACCCGGACTGAGACTTGTAAATAAAACCGTGAGTCGTCCCGATAGGAACAACAAAAAAACAACAACAAACAAAACGATCCCGCTGTGAATAATTTATGGTTTTTTGTACAGAACGACACGATTTGTTATATTTCACCTCCTTTAACTAAAAGAAAAAAACAACACTCGTGAGGAGGAGGAGGTGGAGGAGGAGGAGCAGGAGGAGCAACACGGACAACATCTGTACATAGAGAACAACAGAAACACACTTTTATTTATATGTTTTAATTTGCGCCTGCGCAGTTGTATCCCGCAGGTCCTGTAACGCACTTTGATTTAATAAAACTCTAAAGTTTGTTGGTTGTTTCCAGAAAAAAACATTATTATTATTATTATTATTATTATTATTTTTATTTTTATTTTGATCACCATCAGTTTCCTTTTTTTTTTTTGTGGTTTAAACATTTTTTTCTTCTCAGATTAAAACTCAGTGAAGCGCTGCGCGGCCACGTCGTTCATCACTCGCGGATCCGCGTGTCTGCGCACGAGCCACAACAACAAAAAAAAAAGATTAATGGTGATTTTTTGAAAAAAGAAAAAAAAAAAAAAATGGAAACGCTTGACGTGTTTTTGGCGCGTGGCGGCTCCTTTGATCTCCTCACGTCGCGGCGGGCTTTTCTCTTTGATCTGACCCCGCAGAAATAACCGAACAGATAAAATCGTGCGGATTTAAAAAGTCGACGTCTTTTAAGAGAAATAAGATTTAAAAAGCCATAAACTGAGTTTAGTCTTCATTAAATGAAGTTTGAATGTTTCAACAATCTTTCTTGTTTTTCTAAAAAAAAAAAAGATTAAAACTGAACAAACATCAGCTTCCCTGTCATCTTTTTTTTTTTTAATCTGTAAAATAGTTTTAAAAAATGACATTTAAAGTAAGAAAAAGTAGTAAAACGTCTCTGAAGCGTTAAAATAAATGTGATATTTCCTGTTTTGTGTGAAAATCTTTTCACTTCACCTTCATTAATTCATCCAGAAACTTGTTTTCATGGTCAAACTGACAATTTAACTTGTTTTTCATGTTGGATTTGAAGCCACACTTTAAAATAAGCTAAACATTTCCTCTCCTTCCCAAAAAGATTGATGTTTTTTTTTCCTCTAATGTGCAAAGTGGATTTTAAAAGAAATATCTGGAATAAAATGAGAAAAAAACCCCCACAAAAATAAAACTAACGTAATCACAGCTATTGCTTTGTTTCTCATTTGTACGATAATGTCTTGAAATTTAGTTTGAAACGCAGACGACAAAATCAAGCGCAGCGAAAACAGTGAGACCGAAATGAAAGGTGAATTTTTAATGGAGCCTCAGATGTCGGATTAAATAATAAATCGGAGTTTAAATCCACTTTAAAGCAGAAAGTCCCAGAGATTAACGGAGGCGACGGAGTGAAAAACCGAATTTGCAGGCGAAACGGTGAAGATTCAATCAGTTTATTGATTTTTTTTTTTCCCCACTGCGGATAAAAAACTGTAAAAGAAAATAAAGATTAAAACGCCAAACGAGTCGAGTCGGAAAATATCGGAGGGACGAAAGTTCAAAGGTCATTTCTTTACATTGTTTACCACTTCGCACACACACACACACACACACACACACACACACACAGCGAGTGGGAAACAGAAAGAAATCCAATTAAAAGGCTTCAGTTGGTTGGTTTTCAGTGTTTCTGTCGTTAATCAGAGAAAAAAAGACAAAGTGAAACAAACCAGCAGCAACAAATTGTTCCAACGACGAATAAAAAACATGAAGAGTCTCAGTTTTTTTAATCTGCAGTTAAAAACAGACGGTTTGAGTTCAGCAGCCGAAACGTTTCCGCTTAAAATCGCTTAAAAAGTGAGGATTTGATTGAGTTTCGATGAATATCTGAACGATTAGCCGACATTTTCCAGGCGAATCGACTCAAAATGAGAATATTTCATATAAAAACAGCAGAAGAATCAAAGAAACGATTAAAAAGCCTAAAAAAAACCCCTGTAACTTCTTTTTTTCCAGTAAAAATTATTAATTTATCTTCCAAAATGAGTTTCAGACGAAGGAATTTAAACTATAAAAAATCGACAAAAGAACATTTATGTCTTTTTATCTATTATTTTTTTCAATCATCCCATTCTAACCAGTTTTTTTCCTTCATTTTTATTTCAAAATGACGGAAGAAGAAACACATTGAAGCTTTAATGACAGCAAAATGTTTTTATATCTTTTAAACACTCATTTTAACCACGTTTACTTCCTGTTTCTTTGACGCTTTTCTTTTAAAACTAGCAAAGAAATAAAAACGCATTGAAATCCTGAAAAACCTGAAACGGTGCAAATCCATTTTTTTTACCATTTTTATTTCTCTTTTGGTTCACTTTGATTTCTTTGTTATGAAAAAGGAAAAAAAAAAAAAAAGGATCACAACAGGAAACTATGATGGTTTTGTTTTTTGTGACTTGATTTTAAAATGATTTGAAAAATTCTTTCTGGCCTTTTCAACTTTACACCTCATTAAATGACTGTAAATCCTCTTTTTAGCCTTTGTGTGTGTGTGTGTGTATGTGTGTGTGTGTGTGTGTGTGTGTGTGTGTGTGTGTGTGTGTGTGTGTGTGTGTGTGTGTGTGTGTGTGTGTGTGTGTGTGTGTGTGTGTGTGTGTGAGATCTTTAAAACAACAAGGATTGTTGTAATAGTTTTGAGCAGACGCGCCGAGCGCTGTGGTGAACGAGCTTTTTTTTGCGGACCCTGAACGCACCACGACTCCAACCTTCTCTATTTGTTTTGTTTCTTATTTACCAGAACTTGATTTTCCCGCCGGCGACTGAAGCCGTTCGCTCGCCGCAGAAATCACCGCCAACTAGCCGTCCAACACGTTTTTTTGTTTTTTCTTAGCAGTTGTGCCGTTGCCGTGGAAACGAGGCCCGAAAGTTTGCAAACGGTGAACGTAGACGTTGTCGTAGTTTTAGTCGCTGGGCTTTTATTACCGTCTGGATTACTTACTTAATCGCTGACGCAATCCTTCGGCCTTACAAATGTAAGGCTGTGCGCAAACCGTCGCCACACGTTTTAATTTGCACATTTGCAGCTGGGTTCAGTGGCGGCGTTCCACAGGGTCGCGTTCCGGGACCCTTGACTTTCTCGTCAGGAGGTGGGGGATTTCAAACGATCGCAATTTCACGTTGAATGAAAGTAGCTGCGGTTTCCAATGGTCCTTGAACGCCTCAGTGGCGGCGTTCCACAGGGTCGCGTCCCGGGACCCTTGACTTTCTCGTCAGGAGGTGGAGGATTTAAAACGATCGCAATTTCACGTTGAATGAAAGTAGCTGCGGTTTCCAATGGTCCTTGAACGCCTCAGTGGCGGCGTTCCACAGGGTCGCGTCCCGGGACCCTTGACTTTCTCGCCAGGAGGTGGGGGATTTCAAACGATCGCAATTTCACGTCGAATGAAAGTAGCTGCGGTTTCCAATGGTCCTTGAACGCCTCAGTGGCGGCGTTCCACAGGGTCGCGTTCCGGGACCCTTGACTTTCTCGTCAGGAGGTGGGGGATTTAAAACGATCGCAATTTCACGTCGAATGAAAGTAGGTGCGGTTTCCAATGGTCCTTGAACGCCTCAGTGGCGGCGTTCCACAGGGTCGCGTCCCGGGACCCTTGACTTTCTCGTCAGGAGGTGGGGGATTTAAAACGATCGCAATTTCACGTTGAATGAAAGTAGCTGCGGTTTCCAATGGTCCTTGAACGCCTCAGTGGCGGCGTTCCACAGGGTCGCGTTCCGGGACCCTTGACTTTCTCATCAGGAGGTGGGGGATTTCAAACGATCGCAATTTCACGTCGAATGAAAGTAGCTGCGGTTTCCAATGGTCCTTGAACGCCTCAGTGGCGGCGTTCCACAGGGTCGCGTTCCGGGACCCTTGACTTTCTCGTCAGGAGGTGGAGGATTTAAAACGATCGCAATTTCGCGTTGAATGAAAGTAGCTGCGGTTTCCAATGGTCCTTGAATGCCTCAGTGGCGGCGTTCCACAGGGTCGCGTTCCGGGACCCTTGACTTTCTTGTCAGGAGGTGGGGGATTTCAAACGATCGCAATTTGACGTTGAATGAAAGTAGCTGCGGTTTCCAATGGTCCTTGAACGCCTCAGTGGCGGCGTTCCACAGGGTCGCGTCCCGGGACCCTTGACTTTCTCGTCAGGAGGTGGGGGATTTCAAACGATCGCAATTTCACGTCGAATGAAAGTAGCTGCGGTTTCCAATGGTCCTTGAACGCCTCAGTGGCGGCGTTCCACAGGGTTGCGTTCCGGGACCCTTGACTTTCTCGTCAGGAGGTGGAGGATTTAAATCGATCGCAATTTCACGTTGAATGAATGTAGCTGCGGTTTCCAATGGTCCTTGAACGCCTCAGTGGCGGCGTTCCACAGGGTCGCGTTCCGGGACCCTTGACTTTCTCGTCAGGAGGTGGAGGATTTAAATCGATCGCAATTTCACGTTGAATGAATGTAGCTGCGGTTTCCAATGGTCCTTGAACGCCTCAGTGGCGGCGTTTCACAGGGTCGCATCCCGGGACCCTTGACTTTCTCGTCAGAAGGTGGAGGATTTAAATCGATCGCAATTTCACGTTGAATGAAAGTAGCTGCGGTTTCCAATGGTCCTTGAATGCCTCAGTGGCGGTGTTCCACAGGGTCGCGTTCCGGGACCCTTGACTTTCTCGTCAGGAGGTGGGGGATTTCAAACGATCGCAATTTCACGTTGAATGAAAGTAGCTGCGGTTTCCAACGGTCCCTGAACGCCTCACCGCCCCCCACACAAGCTTCTTTATCCGTTTTATTGAGTTTTTAAAATCTTTTTTTCAACCATATGAATTCTTCATTTATTCGATTTAGCATCTCCTTGTTTAAAACATTTTTTTTGTCCAATTTAATCTCGTTTGTTCCATAAACATCCCTTTAATCGTCTTTTAGCCTTTTTTTTTTCTGTTTAACGTTCATTTCACCTCCACCTGCTTCAATCGTCCAACGTTCTAATCCTGCTAGTTTTATTTTTCTATCCAATATAAAAAAAAAAAAAAAGAGTCTCGCTTGTTCCACTTTCCGACTCTTCGGCGTCTCGTTTAGTCTCCGTTTCCATGACAACCGTTTAACTAAAAAAAAACACGGGCAGCAGAGGACAATGAGCTCTAAACAGGAACAAAAGGGAGACATTCTGGTGGAGGGGCAGGAGGCGGAGCTCCGTTGTCGTGGAAACGGACACTAGAGTGGTGGAAACGATTGTCGTGTAAACGAAACAGTTTTTTTTTGTTGTTGTTGTTGAATCTTATCTCACCTGTTGAGCGTGAAGCCCCCCTGCTGGGCCCCGGTGGCACTGCAGGCTTCAGGGTGTGTGTGTGTGTGTGTGTGTGTGTGTGTGTGTGTGTGTGTGTGTGTGTGTGTGTGTGTGTTCTGATTACCCTCTTTAGGCCTTGATGAGTCGTTCTGACAGAATCTGTGTTTCTGAAGCCCCGAGCGCTGTCTGACAGGTTCTCCTCCTCGCACCTTCTTGTAGTGTGTGTGTGTGTGTGTGTGTGTGTGTGTGTGTGTGTGTGTGTGTGTGCTGCAGGTGTACTGACCCCCCCCTCCCCCGGAGACTGACAACAGCTGTTCTCTGGCAGCTCCAGATGCCGCGGTGTGCCGAGGAAATAATAATAATAATGATCATCATCATTAAATAGTTCCTCATGTGGGAATGTTTCCCAGCTCCCTGACGTCCAACTGGAAACTTCCCACTTTCCCAGTTCCACACAATCCTTCTTGTTTTCCCCCTTCTTGTCTCCAATGAAACACGTTGATCAGGCAGTGAGGCAGGGCGGAGGCAGCATCATCCACCTGATGGAGTTTCACCATCCACCTGTTGCTCTCCATCCACCTGTTGCCCCACCCCCCCGCCCCCCCCCCCCCCCCCCCCCCCCCCCCCCCCGCCCCCCGCCCCCCCCGCCCACCATGTCGCCCATTGAGGTGTCGTGTACTACAGCAGATTAACGTGTCGCTCTACACATGAGGCTCTTATCTGCAGCCTGCAGGACCGAGATAAGCAGCGGTGCTCAACCACCCCCCACCCCCACCCCACCCTCCTCCACCCACCACCACCACCACCACTGTCCTCCACAGGCTCCAGAGCCCGGGTGGTAAGAAGGAGGAGGAGGAGGAGGAGGAGAATCTCCTCTTCCTCCTCCTGCAGGTCTTTATTTCAGATAATCTCTTCAACAATAACAAACTGGAGCAGGAGGATGATGATGATGGTGATGATGAGGATGATGGTGGTGGTGGTGGTGGTGGTGGTGATGATGATGATGATGATGATGATGATGGTGGTGGTGGTGATGGTGATGATGGTGATGGTGATGATGATGATGATGATGGTGATGATGATGGTGATGATGATAATGATGGTGATGATGATGATAATGATGGTGATGATGATGATGGTGATGATGATGATGGTGATGATGGTGATGATGATGATGGTGATGGTGATGATGGTGATGATGGTGATGGTGATGATGATGATGATGATGGTGATGATGATAATGATGGTGATGATGATGGTGATGATGATGATGGTGATGGTGATGGTGATGGTGATGATGGTGATGGTGATGATGATGATGATGATGGTGATGATGGTGATGATGATAATGATGGTGATGATGATGGTGATGATGATAATGATAATGATGGTGATGATGATGATGGTGATGATGGTGATGATGATGATGGTGATGGTGATGGTGATGGTGATGATGGTGATGGTGATGATGGTGATGATGGTGATGATGATAATGATGGTGATGATGATGGTGATGATGATAATGATAATGATGGTGATGATGATGATGGTGATGATGGTGATGATGATGATGGTGATGGTGATGGTGATGGTGATGATGGTGATGGTGATGATGATGATGATGATGATGGTGATGATGGTGATGATGATAATGATGGTGATGATGATGGTGATGATGATGATGGTGATGATAATGATGGTGATGGTGATGATGATGATGGTGATGGTGATGGTGATGGTGATGATGATGATGATGATGGTGATGATGGTGATGGTGATGATGACAGTGATGATGATGGTGATGATGATGGTGGAGGTGGAGGTGGTGGAGGCCAGGTCCAGGATGGTGGTGGAGGTGGTGGAGGCCAGGTCCAGGATGATGGTGGTGGAGGTGGTGGAGGCCAGGTCCAGTATAGTGGTGGTGGTGGAGGCCAGGTCCAGTATAGTGGTGGTGGTGGTGGAGGCCAGGTCCAGGATGATGGTGGTGGTGGAGGCCAGGTCCAGTATAGTGGTGGTGGTGGTGGAGGCCAGGTCCAGTATAGTGGTGGTGGTGGTGGTGGAGGCCAGGTCCAGGATGGTGGTGGTGGTGGAGGCCAGGTCCAGTATAGTGGTGGAGGTGGTGGAGGCCAGGTCCAGGTGGGCTCCACCAGCACCACCTGTTAGAGCAGAGCAGTAATAATAACCTCCTCCATCATATTGTAAAAGTCACGTCAAGGCGGCCGCAGTAATTCATCTCTATGCTAATCCGCCGCCGTCACCTTAACGTGCTGCTACAGCTTTTATTAAAACGCTGCTCTGCCCCCCCAAACACCCCACAACCCCCCCCCCCCTCTCCCCCCCCCCCCCCCAACCCCCCCCCCCCCCCCCCCCCCCCCCCCCACCCCCGACTCCTTCAGCTTCCTCTCAATGTTAATAATACACCAGGCCTCATGCTCTGGAATTCTATACACCATCAGAGAATATATGGAGGAGGAGGAGGAGGAGGAGGAGGAGGAGGTGGAGGAGGAGGAGGAGGAGGAGGAGGAGGAGGATGAGGAAGTGGAGGAGGAGGTGCAGGCCTCCCAGTTCAGCAGTTCCAGCTCCTTCAGTGCTTCTGACCAACGTCAACAATGATTGTGACTCTGCTGGAAACCAGAGATCTGGAGTCACTCTGGATCAGAGATCTGGAGTCACTCTGGATCAGAGATCTGGAGTCACTCTGGATCAGAGATCTGGATCAGAGATCTGGTGTCACTCTGGATCAGAGATCTGGTGTCACTCTGGATCAGAGATCTGGTGTCACTCTTGATCAGAGATCTGGTGTCGCTCTGGATCAGAGATCTGGAGTCACTCTGGATAAGAGATCTGCACTCACTCTGGATCAGAGATCTGGAGTCACTCTGGATCAGAGATCTGGACTCACTCTGGATCAGAGCTCTGGAGTCACTCTGGATCAGATATCTGGTGTCGCTCTGGATCAGAGATCTGGTGTCGCTCTGGATCAGAGATCTGGATCAGAGATCTGGAGTCACTCTGGATCAGAGATCTGGACTCACTCTGGATCAGAGATCTGGAGTCACTCTGGATCAGAGATCTGGAGTCACTCTGGATCAGAGATCTGGTGTCAGTCTGGATTCTGATCCAGTTCAAGGGGAGTTTGGGAGCCTCAGACAGTCTGGTGGCTCCTCCAGGACCCTGCAGACTTGGACCTGAATCTGTGTGTGTGTGTGTGTGTGTGTGTGTGTGTGTGTGTGTGTGTGTGTGTGTGTGTGTGTGTGTGTGTGTGTGTGTCTGAAAGCGATCGATGTTGGAGTCTTTACTTCCAGGACGTTTCCTCCAGACGCTCCGTCCCTCAGACATTATCATTATAATTTGTTTATCATTAAATTACAAATTCTTCATCTGTCCTTAAGCCCCGCCCCTAATCCGATTTACAACCCCACAAATGTAGTCCTGCCCGCACGCTCCCCGGCCCCGCCCCCTCCCCGGCCCCGCCCCTCCCCGGCCCCGCCCCCTCCTCACCTCTCCCTGACTGCGAGCCTTCGTCACAGTGGATCAGTGGAATACACAACGTATATACTGAATACACACTATATACTGAATACACACTGTGTATACTGAATACACAACGTATATACTGAATACACTGTATATACTGAATACACTGTATATACTGAATACACAACGTATATACTGAATACACTGTATATACTGAA
>NC_137664.1:55000-82500 GCF_963422515.1 Blennius ocellaris | reverse complement strand
TGTCCAGGTGTGTCTGTCCCAGGTGTGTCTGTCCCAGGTGGGTCTGTCCCAGGTATGTCTGTCCCAGGTGTGTGTGTCCCAGGTGTGTCTGTCCCAGGTGTGACTGTCCCAGGTATGTCTGTCCCAGGTATGTCTGTCCCAGGTGTGTGTGTCCCAGGTGTGTCTGTCCCAGGTGTGTCCCAGGTGTGTCTGTTCCAGGTGTGTCTGTCCCAGGTGTATCCCAGGTGTGTCTGTCCCAGGTATGTGTGTCCCAGGCGTGTCTGTCCCAGGTGTGTGTGTCTCAGGTATGTGTGTCCCAGGTGTGTCTGTCCCAGGTATGTGTATCCCAGGTGTGTCTGTCCCAGGTATGTGTGTCCCAGGTGTGTCTGTCCTAGGTATGTGTGTCCCAGGTATGTCTGTCCCAGGTATGTGTGTCCCAGGCGTGTCTGTCCCAGGTATGTGTATCCCAGGTGTGTCTGTCCCAGGTATGTGTGTCCAGGTGTGTCTGTCCTAGGTATGTGTGTCCCAGGTATGTCTGTCCCAGGTATGTGTGTCCCAGGTATGTGTGTCCCAGGGGTGTCTGTCCCAGGTGTGTCTGTCCCAGGTATGTCTGTCCCAGGTATGTCTGTCCCAGGTATGTCTGTCCCAGGTGTGTCTGTCCCAGGTATGTCTGTCCCAGGTATGTGTGTCCCAGGTATGTCTGTCCCAGGTATGTGTGTCCCAGGGGTGTCTGTCCCAGGTGTGTCTGTCCCAGGTGTGACTGTCCCAGATGTGTCGGTCCCAAGTGTGTGTGTCCCAGGGGTGTCTGTCCCAGGGGTGTCTGTCCCAGGTGTGTCTGTTCCAGATGTCTGTCCCAGGTGTGTCCAGGTGTGTCTGTCCCAGGTATGTCATCCCCAGGTGTGTCTGTTCCAGATGTGTCTGTCCCAGGTGTGTCCCAGGTGTGTCCCAGGCGTCCCTACCTGTATGGTCATGGGGGGCAGGTACCACACGTTGACCACGATGGCCCAGCTGGTCATCATCCTCAGCAGGTAGCTCACCATGTTGTACTTGCTGCTGTTCCAGAAGGCGTCTCCAAAGCGAGGGTCGTACTGCGGAGGGGGGGGGGGGGGGGGGGGGGTCACACACTGCGCCCTGATTGGCTCACGCTACTGTGATGTCATCACGAGGGAGAGGACGCTACCTTGATGGCCACCGGGTGAATCGTCCCTCCGATTTCGAAGCTTCCCTTCTTAAACATCATGACCGACGTGTTGTTGACGCAGGTTCCTGTGAGAACATCATCATCATCATCATCGTCATCATCATCATCATCATCATCATCATCATCATCATCATCATCATCATCATCATCATCATCATCATGACAAACCTTCAGGAAATATCAGGATGGGCAGTTTGGTCTTGGCTGCAACGTGAGCTCTCAGCCTGCAGGGGGCGAAACATCATGACATCATCACGTGACATCATCATCATCATCATCACGACGCTGTAGGGCCTGGAGGCGGAGTCTGGTGGTGTTGGAGGCGGAGTCTGGGCTCCGTGGCCCCACCCACCTGCTGGTCACGGCGTGGCGGTCTCTCATCTCGGACCTCTCGAACCAGACGTGGGGGCAGGACCTCACCATGGACCTCTGGAGGACCCCCAGCAGACCCCCGTGGATCTGCCCCACCTGTGAACGACCCCCCCGACACCCCCCCAGTCAGAAAGAGGCGTCGGGGGGGGGGGGGGCACGAGGACGCCACTCACCATGGCGTAGCAGCCGTCGTTCGCCAGGATCACCACGTCGATCGGAGTCGTGTGATTGGCCACACAGATCCCTCCCTTCTGGGGGCAGTTCTCTCTGCAGGGGGGGGGGGGGGGGGGGGGGGCACAGGAAGTACTCAGACAGGAAGTACTTAGAGACAGGAAGTGCACAGATGCAGGTACTGCATCAGTATCGGTACAGCATCGGTAAAACATCGGTACAGCATCGGTACAGCATTTGTACATTACCGGTACAGTATCGGTACATTATCAGTACAGTACAGGTACAGTATCGGTACAGTATCGGTACAGCATCGGTACAGTACCGGTACAGTATTGGTACATTACCGGTACAGCATCGGTACAGTACTGGTACAGTATCGGTACGTGATCAGTACAGTATCGGTACAGTACTGGTACAGTATCGGTACATGATCAGTACAGTATCGGTACAGTATCGGTCCAGTATCGGTACAGTATTGGTACAGTATTGGTACATTACCGGTACAGCATCGGTACAGTACTGGTACAGTACTGGTACAGTATCGGTACATGATCAGTACAGTATCGGTACAGTACTGGTACAGTATCGGTACATGATCAGTACAGTATCGGTACAGTATCGGTACAGTATAGGTACAGTACCGGTACAGTATCGGTACAGTATCGGTCCAGTATCGGTACATTATCGGTACATTATCGGTACAGTATCGGTACAGTATCGGTACAGCGTGTGAGGAGCCGACCTGTTGTGGTAACGGACGGTGGCCGAAAGTCCTCGGGCACAAATTCTGTAACAGGTCAGGTGGACGAGTTCACTGAGCCACCGCTTCACACTGGAACACATGGAGGAGGTCAGGAGGAGGTCAGGAGGAGGAGGAGCAGGAGGAGGAGCAGGAGGAGGAGGAGGAGCAGCAGGAGGAGGTACCTGCTCTCAGGGAGGAGTCCCACCAGCGTCGTCCCGATGACGAGCCAGGAAAGTCCAATGACGGCCAAAGTGACCCTGAAGGAGAATCGTCACAATTTCAATACAATTTCTAAAAAAGGAGGAGGTCCTCGGGGAGGAGGTCCTCGGGGAGGAGGTCCTCAGGGAGGAGCTACAGTGGCATTCCGGCATGAGGGGGAGGAGCTACAGTGGTGTTCCAACCTGAGGAGGAGGAGCTACAGTGGTGTTCTGACCTGAGGAGGAGGAGCTACAGTGGTGTTCTGACTTGAGGGGAGAAGCTACAGTGACGTTCTGACCTGAGGGGGAGGAGCTACCATGAGGGGGAGGAGCTACAGGAGGAGCTACAGTGGCACTCCGACCTGTGGGGGGGGAGCTACAGTGGCATTCTGACCTGAGGGGGAGGAGCCATAGTGGCATTCTGACCTGAGGGGGAGGAGCCACAGTGGTGTTCCGACCTGAGGGGGAGGAGCTACCCTGAGGGGGAGGAGCCACAGTGGCATTCTGACTTGAGGGGGAGGGGCCACAGTGGCGTTCCGACCTGAGGGGGAGGAGCTACAGTGGTGTTCCAACCTGAGGAGGAGGAGCTACAGTGGCATTCTCACCTGAGGGGGAGGAGCCATAGTGGCGTTCTGACCTGAGGGGGAGGAGCCACAGTGGCGTTCCGACCTGAGGGGGAGGAGCTACCCTGAGGGGGAGGAGCCACAGTGGCATTCTGACTTGAGGGGGAGGAGCCACAGTGGCATTCCGACCTGAGGGGGAGGAGCTACCCTGAGGGGGAGGAGCCACAGTGGCGTTCCGACCTGAGGGGGAGGAGCTATATGAGGAGCTACAGTGCCGCTCCGACCTGAGGGGGAGGAGCCACAGTGGAACTCCGACCTGAGGGGGAGGAGCTACCCTGCGGGGTGGAGCCACAGTGGCGTTCCGACCTGAGGGGGAGGAGCTACCCTGAGGGGGAGGGGCCACAGTGGCGTTCCAACCTGAGGGGGAGGAGCTACAGTGGCGTGCCAACCTGAGGGGGAGGAGCCACAGTGGCATTCCGACCTGAGGGGGAGGAGCCACAGTGGCGTGCCAACCTGAGGGGGAGGAGCTACCCTGAGGGGGAGGAGCCACAGTGGTGTTCCGACCTGAGGGGAGGAGCTACCCTGAGGGGGAGGGGCCACAGTGGCGTTCCAACCTGAGGAGGAGGAGCTACAGTGGCGTGCCAACCTGAGGGGGAGGAGCTACCCTGAGGGGGAGGAGCCACCTGAGGGGAGGGGCCATAGTGGCGTTCCGACCTGAGGGGGAGGAGCACGCCGTAGCGGACGGCGACGCCCAGGCCCCAGACGAGGGTGAGGCGGAGGCTGATGTAGCGGAAGTTGAGGTTGGTGCGGGTCAGCAGGTTCCAGGAGTCCAGCTCCTGGGAGGAGAACCTCCGGGTCACCTGGTCGTCCACGGCGCTCTCCACGCCCGTCTTCAGGAAGTACAGCACGTCGCTCAGCGCAAAGTCGCCGCTCGACGCCTGGCGGGACCGGCGGCGCCGCAGCTCCTCCGCCATCGACCCGCCGCCGCGCTGGATGATCCCTGCAGGAACCAGAACCAGGGTCAGTCTGCAGGAACCAGAACCAGAACGTCTCTGGAGGAACCAGAACCAGGGTCAGTCTGGAGGAACCAGAACCAGAACGTCTCTGGAGGAACCAGAACCTGGGTTAGTCTGGAGGAACCAGAACCCGGGTCAGTCTGGAGGAACCAGAACCAGGGTCAGTCTGGAGGAACCAGAACCCGGGTCAGTCTGGAGGAACCAGAACCAGGGTCAGTCTGCAGGAACCAGAACCAGGTCAGTCTGGAGGAACCAGAACCCGGGTAAGTCTGCAGGAACCAGGACCAGAACGTCTCTGGAGGAACCAGAACCCGGGTCAGTCTGGAGGAACCAGAACCAGGGTCAGTCTGGAGGAACCAGAACCTGGGTCAGTCTGGAGGAACCAGAACCAGGGTCAGTCTGGAGGAACCAGAACCAGGTCAGTCTGGAGGAACCAGAACCCGGGTCAGTCTGCAGGAACCAGGACCAGAACGTCTCTGGAGGAACCAGAACCTGGGTTAGTCTGGAGGAACCCGAACCCGGGTCAGTCTGGAGGAACCAGAACCAGGGTCAGTCTGGAGGAACCAGAACCCGGGTCAGTCTGGAGGAACCAGAACCAGGGTCAGTCTGCAGGAACCAGAACCTGGGTCAGTCTGGAGGAACCAGAACCCGGGTCAGTCTGGAGGAACCAGAACCAGGTCAGTCTGGAGGAACCAGAACCCGGGTCAGTCTGCAGGAACCAGGACCAGAACGTCTCTGGAGGAACCAGAACCCGGGTCAGTCTGGAGGAACCAGGACCAGAACGTCTCTGGAGGAACCAGAACCTGGGTTAGTCTGGAGGAACCAGAACCCGGGTCGGTCTGGAGGAACCAGGACCAGAACATCTCTGGAGGAACCAGAACCTGGGTTAGTCTGGAGGAACCAGAACCCGGGTCAGTCTGGAGGAACCAGAACCCGGGTCAGTCTGGAGGAACCAGAACCAGGGTCAGTCTGCAGGAACCAGAACCAGGTCAGTCTGGAGGAACCAGAACCCGGGTAAGTCTGCAGGAACCAGGACCAGAACGTCTCTGGAGGAACCAGAACCCGGGTCAGTCTGGAGGAACCAGAACCTGGGTCAGTCTGGAGGAACCAGAACCCGGGTCAGTCTGGAGGAACCAGAACCAGGGTCAGTCTGGAGGAACCAGAACCTGGGTCAGTCTGGAGGAACCAGAACCAGGGTCAGTCTGGAGGAACCAGAACCCGGGTCAGTCTGGAGGAACCAGAACCCGGGTCAGTCTGCAGGAACCAGGACCAGAACGTCTCTGGAGGAACCAGAACCCGGGTCAGTCTGGAGGAACCAGGACCAGAACGTCTCTGGAGGAACCAGAACCTGGGTTAGTCTGGAGGAACAAGAACCCGGGTCGGTCTGGAGGAACCAGAACCAGGGTCAGTCTGCAGGAACCAGAACCAGGTCAGTCTGGAGGAACCAGAACCCGGGTAAGTCTGCAGGAACCAGGACCAGAACGTCTCTGGAGGAACCAGAACCCGGGTCAGTCTGGAGGAACCAGAACCTGGGTCAGTCTGGAGGAACCAGAACCCGGGTCAGTCTGGAGGAACCAGAACCAGGGTCAGTCTGGAGGAACCAGAACCAGGGTCAGTCTGCAGGAACCAGAACCAGGTCAGTCTGGAGGAACCAGAACCCGGGTAAGTCTGCAGGAACCAGGACCAGAACGTCTCTGGAGGAACCAGAACCCGGGTCAGTCTGGAGGAACCAGAACATGGGTCAGTCTGGAGGAACCAGAACCCGGGTCAGTCTGGAGGAACCAGAACCAGGGTCAGTCTGGAGGAACCAGAACCCGGGTCAGTCTGGAGGAACCAGAACCAGGTCAGTCTGGAGGAACCAGAACCCGGATCAGTCTGCAGGAACCAGGACCAGAACGTCTCTGGAGGAACCAGAACCCGGGTCAGTCTGGAGGAACCAGGACCAGAACGTCTCTGGAGGAACCAGAACCTTGAGGTTGTTCGAAGTTACTTTATTGTAGTTTTAGTTACTTTGATGTTGTTTTAATTTACTTTATTATAGTTTTAGTTACTTTGAGGATGTTTTAAGTTCAGCAGATTGTGGCTGTTTCATGTTGTTTTGTACATAGTGACACAAGATTGCGTGTGCGTGTATGTGTGCGTGTGCGTGTGCGTGTGCGTGTGCGTGCGTGTGTGTGTGTGTGTGTGTGTGTGTGTGTGTGTGTGTGTGTGTGTGTGTGTGTGTGTGTGTGTGTGTGTGTGTGTGTGTGAGAGAGAGCTGGTGGGCGGAGCTTCCTGTTCATGTGGAACCTGATGAGATTAAATCCTGAAACAGAGACTGACTGTTTGAGCGTCACGAGGCCTCGGCCCCTGCTGGGACTAGTCAGCAACTAGTTACCCTGGAGGAACAACTAGTTACCACTGGAGGAACAACTAGTTACCCTGGAGGAACAATTAGTTACCCATGAAGAAATCCTTGTTTTAATTAATTTTATTGTAGCTTTAGTTACTTTGAGGATGTGTTAAGTTACTTTATTGTAGTTTTACTAACTTTGAAGTTGTTTAAAGTTACTTTATTGTAGTTTTAGTTACTTTGAGGATGTTTTAAGTTACTTTATTGTAGTTTTAGTTAATTTGAGGATGTTTTAAGTTACTTTATTGTAGTTTTACTAACTTTGAAGTTGTTTAAAGTTACTTTATTTTAGTTTTAGTTAATTTGAGGATGTTTTAAGTTACTTTATTGTAGTTTTAGTTACTTTGAGCATGTCTTAATTTACTATATTGTAGTTTTACTTACTTTGAAGTTGTTTTAAGTTACTTTATTGTAGTTTTAGTTACTTTGAGGATGTTTTAAGTTACTTTATTGTAGTTTCACTTACTTTGAAGTTGTTTTAAGTTACTTTATTGTAGTTTTAGTTACTTTGAAGTTGTTTTAAGTTACTTTATTGTAGTTTTAGTTACTTTGAGGATGTCTTAATTTACTTCATTATAGTTTTAGTTACTTTGATGATGTTTTAAGTTACTTTATTGTAGTTTCACTTACTTTGAAGTTGTGTTAAGTTACTTTATTGTAGTTTTAGTTACTTTGAAGTTGTTTTAAGTTACTTTATTGTAGTTTTAGTTACTTTGAGGATGTCTTAATTTACTTTATTATAGTTTTAGTTACTTTGAGGATGTTTTAAGTTACTTTATTGTAGTTTCACTTACTTTGAAGTTGTGTTAAGTTACTTTATTGTAGTTTTAGTTACTTTGAAGTTGTTTTAAGTTACTTTATTGTAGTTTTAGTTACTTTGATGATATCTTAAGTTACTTTATTGTAGTTTTACTTACTTTGAAGTTGTGTTAAGTTACTTTATTGTAGTTTTAGTTACTTTGAGGATGTCTTAATTTACTTTATTGTAGTTTTACTTACTTTGAAGTTGTTTTAAGTTACTTTATTGTAGTTTTAGTTACTTTGAGGATGTCTTAATTTACTTGATTGTAGTTTTACTTACTTTGAAGTTGTGTTAAGTTACTTTATTGTAGTTTTAGTTACTTTGAGGATGTTTTAAGTTACTTTATTGTAGTTTTACTTACTTTGAAGTTGTGTTAAGTTACTTTATTGTAGTTTTAGTTACTTTGAAGTTGTTTTAAGTTACTTTATTGGAGTTTTAGTTACTTTGATGATGTTTTAAGTTGCTTTATTGTAGTTTTACTTACTTTGAGGATGTGTTAAGTTATTTTATTGTAGTTTTAGTTACTTTGAGGATGTTTTAAGTTCAGCAGATTGTGGCTGTTTCATGTTTTTTTGTACATATGTACACATGTGACACAAGATTGTGTGTGTGTGTGTGTGTGTGTGTGTGTGTGTGTGTGTGTGTGTGTGTGTGTGTGTGTGTGTGTGTGTCTTCTGTTTGACTAAGGTTACGTAATCTGCGGTTGCACCATCATTCTCCCGACATCACACGCTGCAGCCGACCAATCAAGAGCCTCGAGGTTTCTCCACTCAGTCACATGATGAGGAGACAGCATGTGGTGCGCACACACACACACACACACACACACACACACACACACACACACACACACAGATACTGAGGACTCACCATTGGGCAGAGGAACCGGTACGCTGGACTCCGTCTGGCGGCCTCTCTGGATCCGTACGGTGGCCCACTGCACACACACACACACACACGCATCATCAGACACACACACACACACACACACACACACACACACACACACACACACACACACACACACACACACACACACACACACACCTCCAGCAGGAGCACCAGCACCTGGATGTAGACGCTGGTGACGCCCAGCGAGACGCCGAACATGGCGGGCAGCAGGATGAGGAAGACCACGACGAAGAGCCAGAGGTGGAGGAGACCCCCGACCGCGCTCCACACACCCTCCATCAGCTCATCGCCTGCACACACACACACACACACACACACATCTGGTTTTCACCTGAAAACTGGACTGTGGAGAACCAGAGACCCTTCATGGGCTCCTTCACCTCCACCTCCTTCACCTCCACCTCCACCTCCTTCACCTCCACCTCCACCTCCTTCACCTCCACCTCCACCTCCTTCACCTCCACCTGCTTCACCTCCACCTCCTTCACCTCCACCTCCACCTCCTTCACCTCCACCTCCACCTCCTTCACCTCCACCTGCTTCACCTCCACCTCCTTCACCTCCACCTCCACCTCCTTCACCTCCACCTCCACCTCCTTCACCTCCACCTCCACCTCCTTCACCTCCACCTCCACCTCCTTCACCTCCACCTGCTTCACCTCCACCTCCTTCACCTCCACCTCCACCTCCTTCACCTCCACCTCCACCACCTCCACCTCCACCTCCTTCACCTCCACCTGCTTCACCTCCACCTCCTTCACCTCCACCTGCATCACCTCCACCTCCTTCACCTCCACCTCCTTCACCTCCACATGCACCTGCATCACCTCCACCTCCTTCACCTCCACCTGCATCACCTCCACCTCCTTCACCTCCACCTCCTTCACCTCCACCTGCACCTGCATCACCTCCACCTCCTTCACCTCCACCTGCATCACCTCCACCTCCTTCACCTCCACCTCCTTCGCCTCCACCTGCATCACCTCCACCTCCTTCACCTCCTTCACCTCCACCTCCTTCACCTCCACCTCCACCACCTCCACCTCCACCTCCTTCACCTCCACCTGCTTCACCTCCACCTCCTTCACCTCCACCTGCATCACCTCCACCTCCTTCACCTCCACCTCCTTCACCTCCACATGCACCTGCATCACCTCCACCTCCTTCACCTCCACCTGTATCACCTCCACCTCCTTCACCTCCACCTCCTTCACCTCCACCTGCACCTGCATCACCTCCACCTCCTTCACCTCCACCTGCATCACCTCCACCTCCTTCACCTCCACCTCCTTCGCCTCCACCTGCATCACCTCCACCTCCTTCACCTCCACCTCCTTCACCTCCACCTCCTTCACCTCCACCTGCAGTTTTCTTTTCATGTATTTTCCTACTTTTGTCATTTTATGTATTTTGATACTTTAGCTATTTAACTATTCCAGTTATATAGTACATATAGTACTTATATAGTATTTATAGTACTTATAGAGTATATATAGTACATATAGTACTTATAGAGTACTTATATAGTACATATAGTACTTATAGAGTATATATAGTACATATAGTACTTATAGAGTACTTATATAGTACATATAGTACTTATAGAGTACTTATTTAATACATATAGTACTTATAGAGTATATATAGTAGTTATATAGTACATACAGTACTTATATAGTATTTATAGTACGTATACAGTATATATAGTAGTTATATTGAACATATAGTACTTGTATAGTATTTATAGTACTTATAGAGTATATATATAGTAATCATATAGTACATATAGTACTTATATAGTACATATAGTACTTATAGAGTATATATAGTAGTTATATTGAACATATAGTACTTATATAGTATTTATAGTACTTATAGAGTATATATATAGTACATATAGTACTTATATAGTACATATAGTACTTATAGAGTATATATAGTAGTTATATTGAACATATAGTACTTATATAGTATTTATAGTACTTATAGAGTATATATATAGTACATATAGTACTTATATAGTATTTATACAGTATATATAGTACATATAGTACTTGTATAGTATTTATAGTACTTATAGAGTATATATATAGTAATCATATAGTACATATAGTACTTATAGTATTTATAATAATGATTTTCTGTTAAATAGACTGAAACCCTCCAGAGTCTTTTCCTCCCCCTGATGACGTAAATATCTTTAATTTAAAATAAATCCCTTCAGCGAAAGTTTGGATCAAAAACAAAAATCTAATAAACTTTAATGAAACGTTTTTATTACAGAAAAGTGTTGAATTATTGATGATTATCTTGATTATTGCGGAACTTCCACAATAAAGTGCCAGTGACCGGAGACTCCGATTATTAAATTAAAATCTACAAACAAATGACGTGAAACTCAAGTTAGAAACTTTCTGAAGTAACGTCAAACTTTTTTTTTTTTTTTTTTTTTTTTAATAGTAACGTTACTCGAGTAGAAGCTGCACCGTTACTTCTGCAGGCTGATTACTAAAACTGACCTGAGCGGAACCGGGAGAACGGGACCGGGACCGCGACGGAACCCGAGTGGAGGTGCTGGTTCCGGGGGTCCGGGTCTCTGGTTCTGCGGGTCTCTGGTTCTGCGGGTCTCTGGTTCTCCGCGTCGTCCAGCTGCGGCGGGCCTCTGCCGGGACTCAACCGGACTCGGAGGCTCCGCCCCACCCCCCCCCTCCGCGGCTCCTTCCGGCTGCGGTCGCGTTTAAACCGGAACGCCCGTTTACATCACTCATTACGGTAAAACCGAGAGCAGCCGAGAGCAGCCGAGAGAAGCCGAACACTCCGTGGTGCGTTCACGTACACCTCAGTTGCGTTAATCTTCTGGTATTCGTTTGTTGAAATACAAACAATTGTCAGTACTTTCTTGTTCTTTTAACTATATTTTATTGTTCCACGTGCCACCAGGTACCGACGTGTTGATTTTATAGTAGAGTCACCCGACATTTCTACAAAATTACACGCTTGAAATCTCACCCTATACAATTACATCAGATGTCATTAATTGTATTTATATGTAAAAACAATAGCTGTTTTTTTTTTCTTTGTCTTTTGGCCCCGTTTGTCTTTATGTCGTCATTTATTCCCCCTCATTTTTTCTCCCTTTTGTTCTTTTGCTGATAAAGCTATAATAGAAATTGTAATCATTCCGTGTGACCATTTTTACTGTTTGTTTTTTTCTGTTTTTTCTAATAGATTTAGCTATTTTGTCGATCTGTAACAAATGCAGCCATTCAGGCTGTTTCTGGTATTTTATCTTATCTTATTTTCACAAACCTGCCTGTACATGAATATATATGTATACTTATTTATTTATTTATTTATTTATTTTGTTTTGTATTGTTTTGTTTTGGGTTTTTTTTAAAGCACTTTCAAAAAACCTCCAAGGAACTTGAACTTATATATATATATATATATATATATATATATTATATTGGTTGTGAATTAAGCTTGTGAATTAAGCTTGTTATTGTTTTTTTTTCCAACAATAACAAGCTTAATTCACAACCTATATATATATATATATATATATAGGTTGCCTTGAACGCACCACGACGCCCTGTCGTTTTTACCGTATAAAGGGATGTAGACGCGCTAAACCTTTCTGACGTCGCAGTGCGCTTCAGAGCTGCGCAGGAAAAAACGCAGCCGTTTCCTGCGCTTGCTTGCTGCTGCGCTCGAGACCCGGACCAGACCCGGACCTAACCCGGACCTAACCCGGACCAGACCCCGGGACCAGACCCCGGGACCATGGCGGCCGAACCCTGCGTGCGCGTGCCCGGGATCGTGTTGGCCTCTCTGGCCTTCCAGCACGTGAACGCGGACTCGGATGTGGTGAGTTACGAACAGCCGACAAGGCGTTTGTTTTTAAAAAGTTGTCCCCCTGCCGTGTCTCAGACTTCAGGTCCCTTCGTCCTCCGGGTGAAGTTTAAACTTCTTCCACTAACTTTCCCCACCGAGCTGGAACTCCTCGGTCACAACGCGCCAGACTCCTTTAAGCTGAGAAATGACGCTTTAGCAGCTGAAACGCCAGTTTAATTGGAAACTATTTACATTTCTGTCATCAGCCACTCGTTCTGGTGAATTCTGCGCAACTGTGACCAAACTTCATTCACGTCGAGATTCACTGCATGTCAAACATCCGGGTCTTTAACTGAGAGCCGCTCAGGACGACCTGGAAATGTTTTTATTATTTTTATTTTTAATTGACGTTCAAATAAAATCCAGGAAAAACAAACAAATCACTTTAATTGTTGGTTTTTATGTCCAGTTGAAGTCCTGAAGCCTCAACAGGAGGCTTGTACCATGAACACTGCTCCTCCTGCTCCTCCTCCTCCTCCTGCTCCTCCTGTTCCTCCTCCTGTTCCTCCTCCTCCTGCTCCTCCTCCTGCTCCTCCTGCTCCTGCTCCTCCTCCTCCTGCTCCTGCTCCTCCTCCTACTCCTCCTGCTTCTCCAGCTCCTGCTGCTCCTCCTCATCTCCTCCTCCTCTTGCTCCTCCTGCTCCTGCTCCTCCTCCTCCTGCTTCTCCTGCTCCTGTTCCTCCTCCTCCACCTCCTGCTCCTGCTCCTCCTCCTCCTGCTCCTGTTCCTCCTGCTCCTCCTCCTGCTCCTGCTCCTCCTCCTGCTCCTCCTGCTTCTCCTGCTCCTGCTGCTCCTCCTCATCTCCTGCTCCTGCTCCTCCTCCTCCTGCTTCTCCTGCTCCTGCTCCTCCTCCTCCTGCTTCTCCTGCTCCTGCTGCTCCTCCTCCTGTTCCTGCTCCTCCTCGTCTCCTCCTGCTCCTCCTCCTCCTCCTGCTGCTCATCCTCCTCCTTCTGCTCCTCCTCTTCTTCCACCTCCTCCTCCTCCTCCTCTTCCTCCTGCTCCTCCTCCTGCCAGGTGTTAATCCAGATGTTGTGGTAGGAGGGATTAATCCAGATGCTGTGGTGGGAGGGATTAATCCAGATGTTGCGGTAGGAGGGGCTAATCCAGATGTTGCTGTGGGAGGGACTAATCCAGATGTTGCGGTAGGAGGGGCTAATCCAGATGTTGCGGTGGGAGGGGCTAATCCAGATGTTGCGGTGGGAGGGGCTAATCCAGATGTTGCGGTGGGAGGGGCTAATCCAGATGTTGTGGCGGGAGGGGCTAATCCAGATGTTGTGGTAGGAGGGGCTAATCCAGATGTTGTGGTGGGAGGGGCTAATCCAGATGTTGTGGTAGGAGGGGCTAATCCAGATGTTGTGGTAGGAGGGGCTAATCCAGATGTTGTGGTGGGAGGGGCTAATCCAGATGTTGTGGTAGGAGGGGCTAATCCAGATGTTGTGGTAGGAGGGGCTAATCCAGATGTTGTGGTAGGAGGGGTTTCTCCTGGGCGACTCTGGGCTCCATGAACACGTCACCATCAGCGACTCCCAGGCCGACCACGTCCACATCGAGGAGGTTTACAGTGAGTACTCTAAAGTACTGCAGTACTCTAAAGTACTGCAGTACTGTTGCTCTGGCAGGGGCTTGTGTGTGGTACTTCTATTAGTCACAGTACTTCTGCTCAGTCGTGTTCGAGTAATTGATGGTGCTTCTCTGACAGATATTCAGAAACATCTGGCCTGTCCACGACTCAACAGGTGAGTACTGCGGTGTAACTGAGTACTGTGGTGTAACTGAGTACTGCGGTGTAACTGAGTACTGCGGTGTACCTGAGTACTGTGGTGTACCCGAGTACTGCAGTGTAACTGAGTACTGTGGTGTACCTGAGTACTGCGGTGTACCTGAGTACTGCGGTGTACCTGAGTACTGTGGTGTAACTGAGTACTGTGGTGTACCTGAGTACTGCAGTGTAACTGAGTACTACGGTGTAACTGAGTACTGCGGTGTAACTGAGTACTACGGTGTGCCTGAGTACTACAGTGTACCTGAGTACTACGGTGTACCTGAGTACTGCGGTGTACCTGAGTACTGCAGTGTAACTGCAGTGTACCTGAGTACTGCAGTGTACCTGAGTACTGCAGTGTAACTGAGTACTACGGTGTACCTGAGTCCTGCAGTGTACCTGAGTACTGCAGTGTAACTGAGTACTGCGGTGTACCTGAGTACTGCAGTGTACCTGAGTACTGCGGTGTACCTGAGTACTGGTGTTCCAGTCTGTGCAGCAGCAGCGGGCAGGTGAACATGGAGGAGCTGCAGAAGCTGCTTGTTCACAACAAACAGGTGAGAGAAGGTGCTGGAGGGGGCGGGGCCACAAGTGGGCGGGGCCAATCAGTGTGTGTGTGTGTGTGTGTGTGCAGGACAGTGTGATGGGGTGGTACCGGCAGCGCAGGCACTCGGAGCAGCAGATGAGCTTCAGAGAGCAGCTGGTGCACGACGGCCTGCGGGGGGCGCTGTCCAACCCGCAGCTGCTCTTCCTGCTGCTGACGCCCGGCCAGGTGACGCCGACAGGCTCCACCCACAAGATGGAGTACTCCGCCTTCCTCCGCCGCAGCAGGTCAGCTCAGTGTGCGTATGCGTGTCCTGGCTCCTGATTGGCCGCCGCCTCGTTTCCCTGCTCCTGATTGGCTACTCTCTCATTTCCCTGCTCCTGATTGGCTACTCTCTCATTTCCCTGCTCCTGATTGGCCAGCGTCTCGTTTCCCTGCTCCTGATTGGCTACTCTCTCATTTCCCTGCTCCTGATTGGCTACTCTCTCATTTCCCTGCTCCTGATTGGCCAGCGTCTCGTTTCCCTGCTCCTGATTGGCTACTGTCTCGTTTCCCTGCTCCTGATTCGCTACCGTCTCGTTTCCCTGCTCCTGATTGGCTACTGTCTCGTTTCCCTGCTCCTGATTGGCTACCGTCTCATTTCCCTGCTCCTGATTGGCTACCGTCTCGTTTCCCTGTTCCTGATTGGCTACCGTCTCGTTTCCCTGCTCCTGATTGGCTGCCTGCTCCTGATTGGCTACCGACTCGTTTCCCTGCTCCTGATTGGCTACCGTCTTGTTTCCCTGCTCCTGATTGGCTGCCTGCTCCTGATTGGCTACCGTCTCGTTTCCCTGCTCCTGATTGGCTGCCTGCTCCTGATTGGTTACCGTCGCGTTTCCCTGCTCCTGATTGGCCGCCGTCTCGTTTCCCTGCTCCTGATTGGCTGCCTGCTCCTGATTGGCTACCGTCGCGTTTCTCTGCTCCTGATTGGCTGCCTGCTCCTGATTGGCCGCCGTCTTGTTTCCCTGCTCCTGATTGGCCGGCGCCTGGGTCAGGCGGCTGCTGAACGTGGCGGTGCAGGTCACTAACCTGGGGCAGCTGGAGCAGCAGGGCTACTGGGCGGCGTCGGCGCCGTGCTCGGCGGCCGGCTACAGCCTGACCATGAGGAAACACAGGTAAGACGCCGCAGGCGCCTCCTCGCCGCCGCCATGTTGGCGCCGCCTGCAGCTCAGACTGTGCTCCAGCTCCAGGTTCTTCTGCTCCGACGGGGCGCTGAGGGAAGTGACGGAGGTGAAGCGCATGAACGACACGCTTCAGGAGCAGCTGCAGGTGAGGAGACGCCGTCCCACAATGCACCTGACCTGCAGGGGGCGCTGTCCCACAATGCACCTCACCTGCAAGGGGGCGTTTGTGATGTCCGCAGGCGGCGTGCGTCGAGCTGCAGCGCAGCGAGCGCCGGCTGGAGGCGCTGCAGGCGCAGGTCTCGGCTCTCAGGACGGAGCTCAGGGAGAAGCAGCCAGCAGCCCCGCAGAAAGGTACCGGGTCCGAGTCCCACAGCGTGCACTGTACTGGGAATCCAGGTCAGAACCAGGTCTGGAGCCAGTTTGAAAACCAGTTTCAATCCAGTATTAAACCAGTTTCAATCTGGTGTGAATCCAGTTTGAATCTGGTGTGAATCCAGTTTGAATCTGGTATAAAACACATTTAGATCCCATATGAAACCAGTTTGAATCTGGTGTGAATCCAGTTTGAATCCGATATGAAACCAGTTTGAATCTGGTGTGAATCCAGTGTGAATCTGGTATGAAACATGTTTAGATCCAATATGAAACCAGTTTGAATCCAGCGTGAAGCCACTTTAAATCTGGTGTGAATCCAGTTTGAATCTGGTGTGAATCCAGTTTGAATCCGATATGAAACCAATTTGAATCTGGTGTTAATCCAGTGTGAAACCAGTTTAAATCGAATATGAAGCCAGTTTGAAGCCAGTGTGAATGTGGTGTGGATCCAGTTTAAATCCGATATGAAACCAGTGTGAATCTGGTGTGAATCCAGTGTGAAACTAGTTTAAATCCGATATGAAACCAGTTTGAATCCAGTGTGAAACCAGTGTGAATCTGGTGTGAATCCAGTGTGAAACTAGTTTAAATCCGATATGAAACCTGTTTGAATCCAGTGTGAAACCAGTTTGAACTCAGTGTGAAACCAATTTTAATCTGGTGTGAATCCAGTGTGTAAACTAGTTTAAATCCGATATGAAACCAGTTTGAATCTGGTGTGAATCCAGTGTGGAACTAGTTTGAATCCAATATGAAACCAGTTTAAATCCGATGTGAAACCAGTTTAAATCCAGTGTGAAACCAGTTTGAATCCAGTGTGAAATCAGTTTGAATCCAGTGTGGAAACCAGTTTAAATCCAGTGTGAAAGCAGTTTAAATCCGATGTGAAACCAGTTTAAATCCGATGTGAAACCAGTTTGAATCCAGTGTGAAACCAGTTTGAATCCAGTGTGGAAACCAGTTTGAATCCAGTGTGAAACCAGTTTGAATCTAGTGTGGAATCCAGTGGGAAACCAGTTTGAACCCAGTGTGAAACCAGTTTGAATCTAGTGTGGAATCCAGTGGGAAACCAGTTTGAACCCAGTGTTAACGGAGTGTGCCGTGATGTGATTTAGCAGAGCCCGGCGGCGGCGGCGTCCAGCAGAACAACGTGATGCTGCAGGAGGCGGTCTACGCTCTGTTCGGCTACGCGCCGCTGCTCCTCACGCAGACGGTCACGCCCGACGGGTTCCCTGTTCCTCTGGTGGACGTTTCCATGGCAACGCGGGTCAACTCGGGTCCGGAGCCGCCGCCGCCGCCGACGACCACGGCGCCCTGTCGGAAGAGGCCTCGAGAGGCGGAGCCAGAGGGGGGGGGCAGGAAGTGCTGGAGGAGGCGCTGAAACGTTCTCCTTCATGTCCACCATTGTTTAGTTTGTTAATAAAAACATCCGTTTGTATAAAACACGTCGCAGTGATTCTTCCTCAAGAGGTCGGAAGGGTGAGACAAACAAATACTTGATCCACAGTGACGTCACGTGACGTCACGTCACTTTACTAATGGAACCAGTTCAAAATCATCCATGAGTGCTTCATCGGGACCTTTTAGAATGGAACGCACCCCGTCCCTGTAGCCCCGCCCCCTGGCTGTGATTGACAGCTGGTGCCTGCCGCGGACCTCTGACGTCACATTTCCTGGAAACGAAGTTGAAGCGAGGCGGAGGTGAGTGTGTCTCAACCTGACGGTGTTTTAACGTGAAGTGGTGGAGCTGGTGGAGCTCAGGGCTGCTGTTTGTTTGTTTGTTTGTTTTGTTTGTTTGTTTTGATTGTTCAACATCCAGATTGTAGAAGAAGAAGAACCGAGCAGACTGCGAACGTTTTTACTTTCGGTTTCAGTTGTAAAACAAAGTGCGTATATTCTCAATAAGTACTATAAACAGGGCCGCCCCTGGCCAAGTGGGGGCCCTAAGCAGGATTTTATTTTGGGGGGCCCCCTTCCAATAACATAATAATAAATATTATTATTATTACTATTATTATTGTATTGACGTTTGGAAGCCATCTCTCTCTCTCTCTCTCTCTACTCTCTACCTGGAAACAACTGCCTGCCGGCCCATCTGATCGCTGATTGGTCAGATGGTGACTCTTTGCGCTTTCGTCTCTCTCTCTCTCTCTCTCTCTCTCTCTCTCTCTCTCTCTCTCTCTCCTGACTTGGTGGCGGTGCTCTCGCGCCTCTCGGCAAAATGCACGCGCATCATTTGCGCATTTGCAGATTATGATGATACTTTATTGATCCCGAGGGAAATTCAATTCACTTGCGCAAAATGGGGGCCCCCCATGGATCGCGGGGCCCCACGCACAGCGCGTGTTCTGCGTGTAGGGAGGGGCGGGCCTGACTATAAATACTATATAAGTACTATATGTTCAATATAACTAATATATATGCTCTATAAGTATTATAAATACTATATAACTGGAATAGTTAAATAGCTAAAGTATCAAAATACATAAAATGACAAAAGTAGGAAAATACATGAAAAGAAAACTGCAGGTGGAGGTGAAGGAGGTGGAGGTGAAGGAGGTGGAGGTGAAGCAGAGGAGGTGATGCAGGTGGAGGTGATGCAGAAGGAGGTGGAGGTGCTGCAGGTGGAGGTGGAGGTGCTGCAGGTGGAGGTGAAGGTGAAGCAGGTGGAGGTGGCGGTGATGCAGAGGAGGTGATGGAGGTGGAGGTGAAGCAGCTGGAGGTGAAGGAGGTGGAGGTGATGCAGAAGGAGGTGGAGGTGCTGCAGGTGGAGGTGGAGGTGCTGCAGGTGGAGGTGAAGGAGGTGAAGGTGAAGCAGGTGGAGGTGAAGGTGAAGCAGGTGGAGGTGGCGGTGATGCAGAGGAGGTGATGGAGGTGGAGGTGAAGGAGAGGAGGTGATGCAGAGGAGGTGATGCAGGTGGAGGTGAAGGTGAAGGAGGTGGAGGTGATGCAGGTGGAGGTGAAGGTGAAGGAGAGGAGGTGATGCAGGTGGAGGTGATGCAGGTGGAGGGGAAGGAGGTGGCGGTGATGCAGAGGAGGTGATGCAGGTGGAGGTGAAGGAGAGGAGGTGATGCAGGTGGAGGTGATGCAGGTGGAGGTGAAGGAGGTGGCGGTGATGCAGGTGGAGGTGAAGGAGAGGAGGTGATGCAGGTGGAGGTGATGCAGAAGGAGGTGAAGGAGAGGAGGTGATGCAGGTGGAGGTGAAGCAGGTGGAGGTGATGCAGACTATGAAGGGTCTCTGGTCCTCGACAGTCCAGTTTATTGTTCAGGTAAAAACCAGGTGTGTGTGTGTGTGTGTGTGTGTGTGTGTGTGTGTGTGTGTGTGTGTGTGTGTGTGTGTGTGTGTGTGTGTGTGTGTGTGTGTGTGTGTGTGTGTGTGTGTGTGTGTGTGTGTGTGTGTGTGTGTGTGTGTGTGTGTGTGTGTGTGTGTGTGTGTGTGTGTGTGTGTTCACAGCGTCATGGATCCCCCTCGACGTCGGAGGGGCAGTAAGGAACTCCCCCCGGATCTGTCGGAGCTCCAGCAGAAGCTCCAGACTTCCTCCACCTCCTTCATCCGTCACTTGTCCGAGATGAAGCGGGTCCTGATGGAGAACCTGGACCCTCTGCTGAAGCTCTCGGAGGAAATGAAGCAGATGAGAGAACCAGACCCCGATTTCCATTGTCCCTTCATCATAGTGAATGTGGAGAACAGGCGTGCAGAAGAGGTGGAGAAGCTGGTGACGGAGTTCCTGGAGAAGACGGAACCGATGAAACAGCCGTTGGAGGAAATCCAGACCTGCTGTTCAGAGCTGCAGGAGAACCGGGCTGAAGCTCGGGCTCAGCGCTTGTTGGGAACCATGAAGGAGGTGCAGGAGACGGTCCAGCGACTGTCTGGGTGGAGGAGGAGGCGTGAACGGAGGAGGAGGATGGAGGAAGAGCGTGAACGGAGGAGGAGAAGTGCAGAACTGTCTGAGATGATGAGGATGATGATGAGACACCACTTCCCCTTTCACCACTGTGAAGATGAAGATGAAGATGAAGATGAAGATGAACAGTTCTCAGCCGCCGTCCGATCAGTTGGTCAGATTGAGGAGATTCTCCAGCAGCTCCTCATGATGGAGCTGGAACTGGACCGGCTGACCTACGGCTGGCCAGTAGGGGGCGCTGGCCAGTAGGGGGCGCTGGCCCGTCGGGGGCGCTGGCCAGTCGGGGGCGCCGGCCCGTCGGGGGCGCTGGCCAGTCGGGGGCGCCGGCCCGTCGGGGGCGCTGGCCAGTAGGGGGCGCTGGCCCGTCGGGGGCGCTGGCCAGTCGGGGGCGCTGGCCCGTCGGGGGCGCTGGCCAGTAGGGGGCGCTGGCCCGTCGGGGGCGCTGGCCAGTCGGGGGCGCCGGCCCGTCGGGGGCGCTGGCCAGTCGGGGGCGCCGGCCCGTCGGGGGCGCTGGCCAGTCGGGGGCGCTGGCCAGTCGGGGGCGCTGGCCCGTCGGGGGCGCAGGCCAGTTGGGGGCACTTGCCAGTCATGGCCGCTGGCCCGTCGTGGGCGCTTGCCAGTCATGGGCGCTGGCCCGTCGGGGGCGCTCGCCAGTCGGGGGAGCAGCTTAATAACTGCTCTCGGGTCAATGCTTATAAAGAGCTCTGATGTTTCACAACCAGGGGGCTCCTAGGGCTCTGTGTTTATAAAGAGCTTTGATGTTTCGCCGCTAGGGGGCTCTATAGTCTCTGTTTATAAATAGCTTTGGTGTTTCACCACTAGGGGGCTCCGTAGTCTCTGTGTTTATAAAGAGCTTTGATGTTTCGCCACTAGGGGGCTCCATAGTCTCTGTTTATAAATAGCTTTGATGTTTCACCACTAGGGGGCTCTCTAGTCTCTGTTTATAAATAGCTTTGGTGTTTCACCACTAGGGGGCTCTATAGTCTCTGTTTATAAATAGCTTTGATGTTTCGCCACTAGGGGGCTCCATAGTCTCTGTTTATAAATAGCTTTGATGTTTCACCACTAGGGGGCTCTATAGTCTCTGTTTATAAATAGCTTTGATGTTTCGCCACTAGGGGGCTCCATAGTCTCTGTTTATAAATAGCTTTGATGTTTCACCACTAGGGGGCTCTATAGTCTCTGTTTATAAATAGCTTTGGTGTTTCATCACAAGGGGGCTCTATAGTCTCTGTTTATAAATAGCTTTGATGTTTCGCCACTAGGGGGCTCCATAGTCTCTGTTTATAAATAGCTTTGATGTTTCACCACTAGGGGGCTCCATAGTCTCTGTGTTTATAAAGAGCTTTGATGTCTCACCACTAGGGGGCTCCATAGTCTCTGTTTATAAAGAGCTTTGATGTCTCACCACTAGGGGGCTCTTGCAGCGTAAACCAGCACCTCTTATTATTAAATTGCGTTGTATGAACAGGTCGTATTGAAATGAAGGGAAGCGACTGAAACTGAAGGAAGTTCGACGTGAGCACTGTTCTGTGTGCTAGAGAGCTAGCCTCTCTGCTTCTTTTTTTTTTCTTTGAACTTTTGGTTTTTTTTGTTGAACATTTTCAAAGTTACAACACCGCAAATGTGGATTGTTCAAATTAAATCCACAGCAATGAACGGAGGTCACTGTAAGGTCAAACATTTCAGGTTGTTGCTCTCTGGCTTATTTCTACTGAACTTTGCTGTCAAGGTTCTTTTGGTCGTTCAGAACAATTCTTGGTCCTAAAGAACATCAAAGACATCAAAGACCTCCATAGAAGCGTGGAAGGAGCGATGGCGCCGGTGGTCACAGGCTTCTGTCTTTACTGCTTCAGGGGAAGCAAATGTCTGAGCTTGTTTCACTTAAGAATGTGACCAATGGATGCCCTGTGATATATTTCTGCTTTTTGAATAAACTTCATAACAATGAAAATGTTCATTCTGATGTTCTTTCGTCGTTCCTCATCCGCAAACGAGACGCGACACGGGGGAGGGGCTGAACCTTTACTTTCCAGTCGGCCTGGGGCAACATCCAGTGGACACACACACACACACACACACTTCCACTCCTCGTCGATGAGATTTGCTGCTGATTTCTCTTCTTTTCTGCCATTTGTTCTGTCAATTATCAAAATCATGTATTTTTTTCTTGTTCTTTGGTTTGTGTCCTTTGGTTTTTGCTTTTCTTATCATTGTTGTTGTTTTGCTTTTTGCTCTGTTGTTGCTCAGGCTGGTTTAATCTCATGGCAGTTTGGATATTTGGATCACTGTGATTACTGCATTAAAATATATAAACTCATGTGGACAAGTTGGGTTTTTCTACTTTCTCTATAAAAGCACATTGGAATGACTAATGTATTTAAAAATGTCTTTTTTTAATTAAAAGAAAAGAAATGAAGAGACAAGCTTCACAGGACGTCACAAATCATGTGACCCTGCACTGAGGAGGACGTCTGTCCTCACCAGAGGACGTCTTCCAGCAGGCGGAGACCACATGGCGGGAACGGACCAATCACACGGCTCGTTGCTGAACCCGGTGAGTCACAAAGTGAAACTGTAGCTTTGATGAGCTGGACATGAAAGAGTTTCTGTTACGACGCTTTTTAATTGTCATATTTGACGTTTGGTCTCGAATCTTTGACACGTTCGTTTGGACTAAAATCACAACAAGCAGCCGTGAAGAAAGTGAAAACGCAGTTTGGACGGTTGATTATTAATTTTATTTCCGAAAATGAAGTTCTTCTTTTAATCAGAGAAAGTTTGTTAAAGTGAAGCTTTAATCCACATGTTTGAGTCCACAGATGTTTGGGTCTTTCATGAACTGAGGATGTTTGTGAGTCACTGACATGAAACCTGGAGAGAGAGAGACAGAGAGAGAGAGAGAGAGTTAACTTCAACTGTACACTACCAGTCAACTTGTAGTACTCTACCAGTAAACTTCTACTATTCTACCAGTAAACTTCTACTACTCCACCAGTAAACTTCTACTACTCTACCAGTAAACTTGTAGTACTCCACCAGTAAACTTGTAGTACTCCACCAGTCAACTTGTAGTACTCCACCAGTAAACTTCTAGTAACTTCCTGTGAACATCTAGTACTCTACCAGTAAACTTGTAGTACTCCACCAGTAAACTTCCAGTACTCCACCAGTCGACTTCTAGTACTCCACCAGTCGACTTCTAGTACTCCACCAGTCGACTTCTAGTACTCCACCAGTCGACTTGTAGTATTCCACCAGTAAACTTGTAGTACTCTACCAGTAAACTTCTACTATTCTACCAGTAAACTTCTACTACTCCACCAGTAAACTTCTACTACTCAACCAGTCAACTTGTAGTATTCCACCAGTAAACTTGTAGTACTCTACCAGTAAACTTCTACTATTCTACCAGTAAACTTCTACTACTCCACCAGTAAACTTCTACTACTCTACCAGTCAACTTGTAGTACTCCACCAGTAAACTTCTACTACTCTACCAGTCAACTTGTAGTACTCCACCAGTAAACTTCTACTACTCTACCAGTCAACTTGTAGTACTCCACCATTAAACTTCTACTACTCTACCAGTCAACTTGTAGTATTCCACCAGTAAACTTGTAGTACTCTACCAGTAAACTTATACTACTCCACCAGTAAACTTCTACTACTCTACCAGTCAACTTGTAGTACTCTACCAGTGAACTTGTAGTACTCCACCAGTGAACTTGTAGTACTCCACCAGTCAACTTGTAGTACTCCACCAGTCAACTTGTAGTACCAGACGTACCCATGCTGTGAGCCTTCTTGATGGCCTTGGACACGTCCTTCTGTTTGACTCCACACAGGCCTGAAACAAACAAACAAACAAACAAACAAACAAACAAACAAACGTCACCAGTTGAAGACGAGACGACAGAAGTCGCCCGGCGGTCGCTCACCTGTGACGTGTCGGCCGTAGATCCGCCCGGTGTGTGGAGAGACGAACTGAGACAGCAGCTGCACGGGGACACCACACACTCACACTGAGTGTGTGTGTGTGTGTGTGTGTGTGTGTGTGTGTGTGTGTAATAACTGACCTGGATGTTTCTATAGTCCACGCGGATGTTGCAGAGCGTGCAGCCCTTCTGAGGCTGCTTGTACGGATTTTCCATCTGTAACAACTGAAAAGACCAAAACAATAAAACACACACACACACACACACACACACACACACACACACACACACACACACACACACACACACAGTGACTCGTCTCATCTAGTAAACGGTTCAGATGTTTTAAGTAATGAAGATGAAGTAACTTGTAACATATGAAACAACTTGTAACATATAAATGTAACATATGAAGTAACTTGTAACATATAAATGTAACATATGAAGTAACTTGTAACATATAAATGTAACATATGAAGTAACTTATAACATATAAATGTAACTTATGAAGTAACTTATAACATAAATGTAACATATGAAGTAACTTATAACATAAATGTAACATATGAAGTAACTTATAACATATGACTGTAACGTATGAAGTAACTTATAACATAAATGTTACATATGAAGTAACTTATAACATGACTGTAACGTATGAAGTAACTTATAACATATAAATGTAACTTATGAATGTAACATGTAACGTATGTCACCATGTCTTCTTTGTGGGTTGTTGTCGTTTTGAGGCTCCTCAGACCTACACACACACACACACACTCGTTAGCATTAGCACGACATATCGTTCCAGCAGAATCGCATTGATGAAACAAAAAAACACAGTCGTTTGTCTCGTTGTGACACACACACACACACACACACACACATCAGAACTCACCCGAGTGTGTTTGCTGGTTAAAAAGTGTCTTAATCCTCCGAAAACCTCCTGCTAGCAACATTTTGACCTGACAGGAGCGGAGCACCCACTTAACCGGTCCGGCCTCCACGAGCAACAATAATTCCGACCACAGACGATTTAGTTCCGACACCTACGTTTTTATTTATTTTTTCATTTTTTTTATTAAATATCAACTTCTGTTTTACATTTTAAAATTATATTTCATGGCAACATAACTTGTAAATGATTTTAATATAGATTAATATCAAATGTGACGCTTTATTTTTGAAACGCTTCACCGCAGCAAAGATATAAACCAGGACAAGATGAATCCCTCCTCCTCGACCGGAAGTGACGCCACAGCGACTTCTCAGTTAATTTGTAATTTCTCCATTCAGCACGATGATTTATCGAGAGCAAAAGAAAGTAAAACATGACATGAAGACTCGTAATAAAATCAACAAAATGTCCAGTTTTGGAAAAATAAACTGAATTAATTTCAGGTTTTTAATGTTTTGGCTCGTTCGCGACTGCGCAAACGAAACCGGAAGTGAGGGGGCGGGGCGTCTCGGTGCTTCGAAAAGTCTGTTGCGGTTGGTTGGTTGGTTTTGAATGCGCCTCGCGCGGACTCGTCTTCCGGTAAAAAGTAAAAAAAAATCTTTTTTGTTGGTGTAATTGTTTATATGAACAAGTCTAAAAACAAACCGGACACACGCGGGATTTCTACGTTATCGGCTCGGCGGTAAACGGGAAGCTAACAAAGGCTAACTGTACGGCTCACGAGCTGGTGTTTTGGATTCAGTGGTTCCCCTGGTAACTGGTGACAGTCGTCCCACAGCGTCGCAACTACAAGCAGATGTTAAAAAAAACCAACTGTAACACATAGCTGACTTTATAAACTCAGTTTAAACACCGTAAAAAGTTGAAGGTGTTTTAATTTTTTTTCGATTCGTGGGACTTATTTTAACACTTGCTTTTTGCCGGAGCGACGACGCAAGCCAACGGAGTTCACCAGTTAACCGGGGAACCAGTTAATCCAGTACACCGGTCTGTTAGCGGAGGGTGTACCGGGGTGGCTAACGCAGTGTCCGCCGGCGGTGATGGACCGGAGCGCCGGCCGCGGGACGCGATGAGCTCCGGGGGACTGAGGCTGAAGGTTAAGCGGGTTTGCGCCAGGAAGAGATCCCGGGAGGGGCCGAGGACTCAGCTGACGCCTGACCCGAAGAGAGGAGGGGCAGCGGGGCCACCGACATGTCCCCGGGGCGTCGTGGTGGAGGACCGGGGAGTCGTGGTGGAGGACCGGGGCTCACCTCGGGAGGACCGGGGCTCACCTGAGGAGGACCGGGACTCACATCAGGAGGTCAGTCCGTAGAATGAACCACCGTTTCAGCCCTAAATCGTCGCTAATATCAGCAATGTGCTGATTCTGTCTTTGTAGGATGGAACTTTAAAGTAGGCACTTGGAAAAAAAAAAAATTCTAAATGTTTTAAAGACATTGATATGGCTGAATAAAGCGTTCTGAAATGAAAAAAATGACACCTCATTTGTTGAAATCGGACAATCCAAACCAGAGTTATGGTATTTTCAAAGACGCAATTATGGCTAATTAGTAATAATAGAAAACTGCGATCTGAGTTTATTGTAGTTCTTTACACAGCTGTTAATCTGGAAATGTGTATATATATATGAATATTTTGGTTCCTACCGTTTCATTCTATGTTAATAGTTTTCTAAATTATATTGCATTATAAGCAAGATTTCTCAAAATGTTGAACGGAAATTCCATGAAAATGTCGTACGCATCATGTTCACTTCCTGCCGGGAGGAAAACTCCAGAGAATGAAGTTTATTCACAATATAACATAACAAAACGTAACTTCAGGTTGCACTTTGATGAGCAGATTCAGTATTTTGAACGTTGAAACTCGCCTATAGTTTCGAAAACCCCAATATCGAGTGGCGAATCCAAAATGGCGGAAAGTGATGACGATAATGCAGCGCTAGCCGCCGCGGCCGCATTTTTGTAGGCCGAATCGAGCGCAGATTTTTTTTTTTTAAAGTGATGACGTCATCGTGACGTTGGAAAATACGCGAAGATTTCCACGTGCCTGTTTAAAGGGCCACACGTTAAATAGGAGCAGTTCCCCTCCGGTGCATTAGGGGGCGCCAGTGAGTCGGTGCTGAACAAAAACTAAACACCAATGAAGTGTATTAAGTCAGTCAGCGGCTTTAACGCTAACGTCCTCGCGTTAGCGCCGCCGGATGCTAGCGGCTAGCGAGCGGCGTGTTTTTGGTGTGCGACTCTGCTAACCGACGTACCGACAGTTTTGCAGCGACGGCGAAGATTTGTTCGGAGACTACGACAGCCTCCTGGAGGACGGCTCCGTGCTCGCCGCGCTGGACCGCGCAGAGCGGGACCAGGGCGACGCCGCCGCCCCGGCGCCGTCGGAGGAGGAGGAGGAGCTCCCGCCCAGCCAGCTGCAGTACCAGGAGGAGGTGGAGGAGACGAGGCGGCGCCGCCTGCAGGACGGGGGCGGGGCCTCCCGGCGGCGGAGCGTGGCGGAACAGCTGAAGAGGACGATGCTGGGGAACGCGGCGGCGGTGGCGCCGCGCGGCGTCTCCCGGGCGGAGGCGCTGAAGGAGGCGGTGGTGTCGGAGGAGATCAGCGAGG
>NC_137664.1:47500-50000 GCF_963422515.1 Blennius ocellaris | reverse complement strand
GCTCCAGCTGAAGGAGAGTGGGCGTGGCTCGGTGTGTCCCGTCCTGAGGAAGAGCGTCCCGCTGGGCGTGGCCTATCACCACGGCGGCCTGACGGCGGAGGAGCGCCGCCTCCTGGAGGAGGCGTACGGCCGGGGAGTCCTCTGTCTCCTCACCTGCACCTCCACCCTGGCAGCAGGAGTCAACCTGCCGGCCCGCAGGTCCGTCTCTATGTCTCTGTGTCTCTACGTCTCTCTGTCTCTACGTCTCTAATGTCTCCGTCTCCACGTTTCCATGTCTCTACGTCTCCATGTCTCTACGTCTCCATGTCTCTACGTCTCCATGTCTCCACGTCTCTACGTCTCTGCGTCTCTACTTCTCCATGTCTCCACGTCTCTAATGTCTCCATGTCTCTACGTCTCTCCGTCTCCACGTCTCTGTCTTTGTGTCTCCACGTCTCTATGTCTCCACGTCTCTGTGTCTACGTCTCTGCGTCTTTACGTCTCTACGTCTCCATGTCTCTACGTCTCTGCGTCTCCACGTCTCTGCGTCTCCACATCTCTGTCTTTGTGTCTCCACGTCTCTATGTCTCCGTCTCCACGTTTCCATGTCTCTACGTCTCCATGTCTCTACGTCTCCATGTCTCCACGTCTCTAATGTCTCTACGTCTCTGTGTCTCTACGTCTCCATGTCTCTACGTCTCCATGTCTCTACGTCTCCATGTCTCCACGTCTCTAATGTCTCTACGTCTCTGTGTCTCTACGTCTCCATGTCTCTAATGTCTCTACGTCTCTCCGTCTCCACGTCTCTACGTCTCTGTCTCTACGTCTCCATGTCTCTACGTCTCTACGTCTCCAGGTCTCTATGTCTCTGTCTCTATGTCTCCACGTCTCTGCGTCTTTACGTCTCCACGTCTCTATGTCTCCACGTCTCTACGTCTCTATGTCTCTACGTCTGCAGACGGTCCTGTCCTCTCCATCCAGTCGGTCCTGTCTTTATCTAGTCAGTCCTGTCCTCCATCCAGTCTGTCCTGTCCTCCATCCAGTCAGTCCTGTCCTCCATCCAGTCAGTCCTGTCCTCCATTCAGTCAGTCCTGTCCTCCATCCAGTCAGTCCTGTCCTCTCCATCCAGTCGGTCCTGTCTTTATCTAGTCAGTCCTGTCCTCCATCCAGTCAGTCCTGTCCTCCATCCAGTCAGTCCTGTCCTCCATCCAGTCAGTCCTGTCCTCCATCCAGTCAGTCCTGTCCTCCATTCAGTCAGTCCTGTCCTCCATCCAGTCAGTCCTGTCCTCTCCATCCAGTCGGTCCTGTCTTTATCTAGTCAGTCCTGTCCTCCATCCAGTCTGTCCTGTCCTCCATCCAGTCAGTCCTGTCCTCCATCCAGTCAGTCCTGTCTTTATCTAGTCAGTCCTGTCCTCCATCCAGTCTGTCCTGTCCTCCATCCAGTCTGTCCTGTCCTCTCATCCAGTCGGTCCTGTCCTCCATCCAGTCTGTCCTGTCCCCCTGCAGGGTGATCCTTCGCTCCCCCTACGTGGCCTCGGAGTTCCTGAAGAGGACTCAGTACAAGCAGATGATCGGTCGCGCCGGGCGGGCCGGCATCGACTCTGTGGGGGAGAGCATCCTGATCCTGCAGGACAAGGACCGAGACAAGGTCAGTCCCAACGTCCCTGCTGTTGTCCGAGCCACCAGCAGGGGTCTCAGTGGAGCACACAGTCCCCTCAGCCTCCACCCCGCAGATCCCAGATCAGCCTTTAGTCTCTGGCTTGAAGGAGGGACGAGGGACGAGGGACGTGGAGGACGACCGGGACTCACGGGTCCCTTCTTTGTCCCCCAGGTGAAGTCTCTGCTCTGCGCCCCGATGGACAACTGCTACAGTCAGCTGCTGCAGGACGACGGAAAGGCCTCCTGAGTCTCGTCCTGTCGCTCATCGGGCTGAAGGTGAGTCTCGTCCTCGTCCTCATCCTCGTCCTTCCTGGTCCGGGTCCTGGAACCTGGGACCTGGAAACCGACCGGACGCCCTCCGTGTCGACAGGTCAGCACCACGCTGCAGCAGCTGCAGGACTTCCTGGGCGGCACGCTGCTGTCGGTGCAGCGGCGGCGGCTGTGCGCCGACACCGACCTGCAGGAGGCGCTGCGGCGCAGCGTCCGCCTGCTGCAGGACAGACGCCTCGTGTCCTCCTCCGAGGACGGTGAGACGCTGCAGGTCACCAAGCTGGGAAGAGCCACGTTCAAAGGTGCGCCTGCTTTGCACGTTTAGCGGCGCGGCCGCCAGGGTTCAGCGGAGCAGCTCAGAGGTTCTCCTGCTCCTCAGGCTCGGTGGACCTGGTCTACAGCGACGTCCTGTACCGGGACCTGTCCCGGGGGCTGGACGGACTCCTGCTCAACAGCCTGCTGCACCTGCTCTACCTGGTGACGCCGTACGACCTGGTGTCTCAGTGCAGACCCGACTGGATGCTCTACCTGCAGCAGGTAAGGCCCCCACACGCCGCAGCACATCTGGTTGGGTCAGTGGCTCCGCCTCCTG
>NC_137664.1:40000-42500 GCF_963422515.1 Blennius ocellaris | reverse complement strand
TACAAGTTACATTTATATGTTACTAGTTATTTCATAAGTTACATTTATATTACAAGTTACATTTATAAGTTACTTCACTAGTTACATTTATATGTTACATTTATATGTTACTAGTTACATTTCTATGTTACATTTATATGTTACAAGTTGTTTCATAAGTTACATTTATGTTACAAGTTACATTTATAAGTTACTTCACTAGTTACATTTATATGTTACATTTATATGTTACTAGTTACATTTCTAAGTTACATTTATATGTTACTAGTTACATTTCTAAGTTACATTTATATGTTACAAGTTGTTTCATGAGTTACATTTATGTTACAAGTTACATTTATATGTTACTAGTTATTTCATAAGTTACATTTATATTACAAGTTACATTTATAAGTTACTTCACTAGTTACATTTATATGTTACATTTATATGTTACTAGTTACATTTCTAAGTTACATTTATATTACAAGTTACATTTATAAGTTACTTCACTAGTTACATTTATATGTTACATTTATATGTTACTAGTTACATTTCTAAGTTACATTTATATGTTACAAGTTGTTTCATGAGTTACATTTATGTTGCAAGTTACATTTATGTTACAAGTTACATTTATAAGTTACATTTATATGTTACTAGTTATTTCATAAGTTACATTTATGTTACAAGTTACATTTATGTTACAAGTTACATTTATATGTTACTAGTTATTTCATAAGTTACATTTATATTACAAGTTACATTTATAAGTTACTTCACTAGTTACATTTATATGTTACTAGTTACATTTCTAAGTTACATTTATATGTTACAAGTTGTTTCATGAGTTACATTTATGTTACAAGTTACATTTATATGTTACTAGTTATTTCATAAGTTACATTTATATTACAAGTTACATTTATAAGTTACTTCACTAGTTACATTTATATGTTACATTTATATGTTACTAGTTACATTTCTATGTTACATTTATATGTTACAAGTTGTTTCATAAGTTACATTTATGTTACAAGTTACATTTATAAGTTACTTCACTAGTTACATTTATATGTTACATTTATATGTTACTAGTTACATTTCTAAGTTACATTTATATGTTACTAGTTACATTTCTAAGTTACATTTATATGTTACAAGTTGTTTCATGAGTTACATTTATGTTACAAGTTACATTTATATGTTACTAGTTATTTCATAAGTTACATTTATATTACAAGTTACATTTATAAGTTACTTCACTAGTTACATTTATATGTTACATTTATATGTTACTAGTTACATTTCTAAGTTACATTTATATTACAAGTTACATTTATAAGTTACTTCACTAGTTACATTTATATGTTACATTTATATGTTACTAGTTACATTTCTAAGTTACATTTATATGTTACAAGTTGTTTCATGAGTTACATTTATGTTGCAAGTTACATTTATGTTACAAGTTACATTTATAAGTTACATTTATATGTTACTAGTTATTTCATAAGTTACATTTATGTTACAAGTTACATTTATGTTACAAGTTACATTTATATGTTACTAGTTATTTCATAAGTTACATTTATATTACAAGTTACATTTATAAGTTACTTCACTAGTTACATTTATATGTTACTAGTTACATTTCTAAGTTACATTTATATGTTACAAGTTGTTTCATGAGTTACATTTATGTTACAAGTTACATTTATATGTTACTAGTTATTTCATAAGTTACATTTATATTACAAGTTACATTTATAAGTTACTTCACTAGTTACATTTATATGTTACATTTATATGTTACTAGTTACATTTCTAAGTTACATTTATATTACAAGTTACATTTATAAGTTACTTCACTAGTTACATTTATATGTTACATTTATATGTTACTAGTTACATTTCTAAGTTACATTTATATGTTACAAATTGTTTCATGAGTTACATTTATGTTGCAAGTTACATTTATGTTACAAGTTACATTTATAAGTTACATTTATATGTTACTAGTTATTTCATAAGTTACATTTATGTTACAAGTTACATTTATGTTACAAGTTACATTTATATGTTACTAGTTATTTCATAAGTTACATTTATATTACAAGTTACATTTATAAGTTACTTCACTAGTTACATTTATATGTTACATTTATATGTTACTAGTTACATTTCTAAGTTACATTTATATGTTACAAGTTGTTTCATGAGTTACATTTATGTTACAAGTTACATTTATGTTACAAGTTACATTTATATGTTACAAGTTGTTTCATAAGTTACATTTATGTTACAAGTTACAAGTTACATTTATATGTTACTAGTTATTTCATAAGTTACATTTATATTACAAGTTACATTTATAAGTTACTTCACTAGTTACATTTATATGTTACATTTATGTTACATTTCTAAGTTACATTTATATGTTACAAGTTGTTTCATGAGTTACATTTATGTTACAAGTTACATTTATGTTACAAGTTACATTTATAAGTTACATTTATAT
>NC_137664.1:22500-27500 GCF_963422515.1 Blennius ocellaris | reverse complement strand
CTAGCTTTAGCCAAGCCTAGCTTTTGCCTAGCCTAGCTTTAGGTTGACTTTGGACCACCTTTAACCTAGCCTAGCTTTAGCCTAGCCTAGCTATAGGTTGTCGTTAGACCACCTTTAGCCTAGCCTCGCTTTAGGTTGGCTTTAGACCACCTCTATCCTAGCCTAGCTTTAGCCTAGCCTAGCTTTAGGTTGGCTTTAGACCACCTCTAGCCTAGCCTAGCTTTAGCCTAGCCTAGCTTTAGGTTGGCTTTAGACCACCTCTAGCCTAGCCTTGCCTAGCTTTAGCCTAGCCTAGCTTTAGGTTGACTTTAGACCACCTTTGACCTAGCCTAGCTTTAGCCTAGCCTAGCTATAGGTTGTCGTTAGACCACCTTTAGCCTAGCCTAGCTTTAGCCTAGCCTCGCTTTAGGTTGGCTTTAGACCACCTCTAGCCTAGCCTAGCTTTAGCCTAGCCTAGCCTAGCCCGGCCCGTCTCACCGCCCGCTGCTGGCCCTGCAGGTCGGTGATGCTGAACGGAGTGGTTCTGAAGATGGTGGACGACCAGACCTTCCCGGACCTCCGAGGAGTTCGCCTGCCTCCCGCCGATCGTCTGCAGCTTCCTCCCTTCTCGCTGGCCTTCTTCCTGTTTCCTGAGGCCGGGGCGCCCGCCTGCCGCTGACCGCTACCGAGACCAGGGCAGACCTCCTGGAACCTGCTGGAACCTCTGGGAACCTAGAACCTGCTGGGGTCTGGACCCTGCTTGAGCTCCGACTCCTTGGAGCCTGATGGTTGCAAGGGACGCCTTGTTAGCTGGGGACCACGTGGAACCCGCTGGACCCGGGACCTGCTGGCACCAAGACCCGATGGGGTCTGGGTCTACTGGAGCTCCAACCTGCCAGAGGGGGGACCCACTGGACCCGGAACCTGCTGGGACCTGCTGGAACCTGAATGTCCAGTCTGATGCACTTCTTGGGATGGAACATGGATCTGCTGCTCTTTCTTCCATGATGATGATGATGATGATGATGATGATGATGATGATGATGTAGAGACACCACATGGACTTTGGAGTCCCTCAGGGATCGGGTCTGGGTGGTTCTTTCTTTCCATGACCTGTTGGCTTCATTCTCTCTTTATTGTTCCAGGAGAATTTAAATCGGCTTAAAATCGCACTTAAGTGTTTTTCTTTGTTATTGGAATAAAAGGCTTTTTAAAAAAAACAACAATGAGTGTGTGTTGGAGTTCCTCAGGGACGTGTTCCGGGTCCTCGCTTGTTTTTTTTAACTTTCACCCTTTGTTTGTCCTGAACTTGTGTAAATTTACACAAAAACATTCAGTGAAAACACAAATCTTCCCGTTTGCAGGTTTTCTTTTTTTTTGGGGGGGGGGGGGGGGCTGTTTCCATGGCAACAGCGCTCAGAGGAAAAACAGCTCATCTGCACACGTGACGTTTTCTAAATTTCCGTCCAAGAGTGAAACGCAAATAGATCATTTAAAGTCAAGCGATAACTGAGGAAACGTTTTCATTTGACTTCCTCTGTCAGGATGAGAGAGACAACACCGCCACCACCCGGTCACACTGGGAATTACAGGGGGGACATAATTAACCTTGTATACTTTATACAGTGTGTGTGTGTGTGTCCACGCGGTGGCGATCTGCTCCTTCAGGTCAGTGTGAGACGTTCAGGTGCAGCTCGGACAGAATCTCTGGCCTTAAAAACAACAATTTCACTTTTTATATTGTTAAATTTAATCATCCTGAGTTTGTTGATCCACTTTGTGTTTCTGAATTTTTTACTCGTTAAGCTTGTTTTGTGTCTTTATGTGTTATTAATATGTCTTGTTGTTTTATTTCCTGTTATTTTCAGGATCTTTGTAGTTTTTTTCCCCATCATTTCCTTTTGTTTCTAGTCTTTTTCTTTTACTTTTGTCCCTTTAGTCCTTCTGTTTGTATCTTTTAACGTTGACCTCTTTCTGAACACTTTATGTGTAGTTACCTTTGATTTAGATTTTTTTTTTTACAACTTTTTGTACATTAACTGGCTGTTTGTGTCTTTTTCTCAGTTTGTGTCGCTTTTTGTCTGCTTACAGAGGTTTTGTGTATTTATATAGTCTTTTTGACATTATTTACTGTCTTTATGTGTTTTTTTTGTTTTATTATCTTAACTGTTTGTTTTCGTTACTTTGTGATATTTTTGATCTTTTGACATTATTTACTGTCTTTATGTCTTTTTTTGTTTTATTATCTTAACTGTTTGCTTTCGTTACTTTGTAAGTGATATTTTTTGGTATTTTGACATTATTTACTGTCTTTATGTTTATGTTTTTCTGCTCTTATTTTCTTAACTGTTTTCGTTACTTTGTGATATTTTTGTTTTTTTTGTATTATTTACTGTCTTTATGTGTTTTTTCTGTTTTATTATCTTAACTGTTTGCTTTCGTTACTTTGTAAGTGATATTTTTTGGTATTTTGACATTATTTACTGTCTTTATGTTTATGTTTTTCTGCTCTTATTTTCTTAACTGTTTTCGTTACTTTGTGATATTTTTGTTTTTTTTGTATTATTTACTGTCTTTATGTGTTTTTTCTGTTTTTATTATCTTAACTGTTTGTTTTCGTTACTTTGTAAGTGATATTTTTTGGTATTGTGACATTATTTACTGTCTTTATGTTTATGTTTTTCTGCTCTTATTTTCTTAACTTTGTTTTCGTTACTTTGTAAGTGATATTTTTGTTTTTTTTGCATTATTTCCTGTCCACAGTTATATGGGTTTTTTTTTTTTTTTATGTTTTTTTTGTAATGGCTTTAGTGGTGAAATGGTAGTTTGTGTGATTTATTCTTCTTTTTGTGTATTTGTAGTCCTTCTTTTTCCGTTTCCGGTGGATTCTTGCGCGTCTTTGCGGGGGCGTTTCCAGTCAACTCGTCCATGTAGTTCGTTTCGTCACCGCGAGTTGCGGCGCGTGCGCGATGTGGAGGCGGCGCGTTAATCCCGCGTTGACACTACATTACCCACAACCCCCCGCGTCGAGCCATGTTGTAGGAAATCCGCTTGCGGCGGATTATTGTAATCCGACAGGGTCTGGACGACACATCGGATCACGACGGGAGAGAAAAAAAAAAAAAAAAACAGAAGAAGGAAGGAAAGCCGGAGCGCAGCGGCCTGGAACTGATGCACCTCGTCCGAGAATAAAGGGATAAAGTCGGCTATGATCCGCCGCGCCGCTCGCCGCAGCTGAAGCCTAGAGATCGGCGCCGCCCGGGCCGCTTCCTGGACCCCCGTCCGCCTCGCGGTGACAGCGGCTCGGCAGCACTGCAGCCGCCGCGGAGCCCGGTCCGAACCCCCCCCTCCTCCTCCTCCTCCTCCTCCTCCCTCCCTCCGTCCGTCCGTCCCTCACCCCCTCCGCCCGGCAGGTCTGCCTCCAGCCCGGCTCAAAGCTCGCTGCCCTGCCCGCGGAGAGCCGTGCCGCCCCGCCGCTCCCCTTGCCGCACCGCACCGCACCTCCCCGCCGCTCCCTTGCCGCTCCTCCGGCTAACGCGGCTAGCTGCCCTCGGCTAGCTCGCTCGGCTAACCCGGAATCTGTCCGGCGGTTCTCCGGATTCCGGCTCGTTTCTTCGGCCTGCTGCAGCCAGGATGTCGGTCAAGGAGCCAAACAAACTGTCCACCGTGGACCGACCCATTAAAGGTAGGTCTCCCCCCCTCCCTCTGCTCTCCCCCCCCCCCCCCCCGTTCCGCTGCAACGTCCCGGGGCAGCTGTCAGCGCTAACGGGGCTGCTGCAACCCGCAACCCGCAGCTGGAGGCTCCGACAGGGGCTTCTCCTCCCCGCCCAGCCCGCAGCTGGAGGCTCCTACCGGGGCTTCTCCTCCCCGCCCAGCCCGCAGCTGGAGGCTCCTACCGGGGCTTCTCCCCTCCGCCCAGCCCGCAGCTGGAGGCTCCTACCGGGGCTCTTCCTCCCCGCCCAGCCCGCAGCTGGAGGCTCCTACCGGGGCTTCTCCTCCCCGCCCAGCCCGCAGCTGGAGGCTCCTACCGGGGCTTCTCTTCCCCCCCGCCCAGCCCGGAGGAGAGGCTCCTTTATGGGGCTTCACATCTGGGTGACTGAGAAAAGCACCAGATGTTCACGTCCTCCGACCTGAAGGTCCCTGGTTCGAGTCCCGCCGCGGACTTCAGTATCCAGCTGAATTTATCTTTTCCTCCCCGACTCCTCATACTAAAATAAATTCTTTTAATCACCCCAAAAAACTCAAAAAAAAAAAAAAAAAAGCGTTAGTTTTAATATATTGTGCAGGTTGAGTTTATTTGGCCTGTAGGTGGCGCTGTCGCAAAAAATGTCCCGGATTATTTAAAGCGGCCAACTGAATTTATGGAAAACCTGTTAATTTCCCTGCGAAAGAGAAAGTAGTAAAAGTATGTAAATACAGTGACAGTAGGCCCAGCACCGTACCCTGGGGAACTCCTGCACTCTCATTTTCACGGTTGCTTGGCAACGTTCCAGAAATGAACTTTTATCACGTAGAAACCAAAAGCTGCCGTCACGTTTTTTTTTTTTTTTTTACCGTCTGTTTTCTGAAAACACAACTTTGTGAAAACGCTGATAACTGCTACTTCTGCACGTGCTCAGTAGAGCCAATCAGAGCGGCGTGCTTTTATTTTGAGCCAATCAGAGCGGCGTGCTTTTAACAGCGTGCTTTTATTTTGACAGTGGTTATTTTAACCTGGCGTTCTCCCAGTGTTAATGTTTAGAACAGCACCGACTAGTGGCCCAACATGAGAACTACATCATTTCCCAGTGTTTCTGCTGTTTCCGTGGAAACATTTCCAGAAACTTTTCGGAAACAAAAATGTTAAAAAAAAAAAACAATATTTCCACGTGAAACGTCGTCCTGAAAACCAGATCTTAGTTTTAATCTGTAAAATGGTAGAAAACGTGTCCGGCGGCAGGTGGAGAGGCTTCCTGAGGGTGGAGGGAGGTGGAGCGATGCTGCTACCAACGGGTGGAGGAATTGATCAAACCGGATCCTGC
>NC_137664.1:15000-17500 GCF_963422515.1 Blennius ocellaris | reverse complement strand
CGCTCTAGACTCTTTAGACCACGCTCTAGACTCTTTAGACTCTTTAGACCACGCTCTAGACTCTTTAGACCACGCTTTAGACTCTTTAGACCACGCTTTAGACGCTCTAGACTCTTTAGACTCTTTAGACCACGCTCTAGACTCTTTAGACCACGCTCTAGACTCTATAGACTCTTTAGACCACGCTTTAGACTCTTTAGACCACGCTTTAGACTCTTTAGACCACGCTCTAGACTCTATAGACTCTTTAGACCACGCTCTAGACTCTTTAGACCACGCTTTAGACTCTTTAGACCACGCTTTAGACTCTTTAGACCACGCTCTAGACTCTTTAGACTCTTTAGACCACGCTCCAGACTCTTTAGACCACGCTCCAGACTCTTTAGACCACGCTCTAGACTCTTTAGACTCTTTAGACCACGCTCTAGACTCTTTAGACCACGCTCTAGACTCTTTAGACCACGCTTTAGACGCTCTAGACTCTTTAGACTCTTTAGACTCTTTAGACTCTTTAGACCACGCTCCAGACTCTTTAGACTCTTTAGACCACGCTCTAGACTCTTTAGACTCTTTAGACTCTTTAGACTCTTTAGACCACGCTCCAGACTCTTTAGACCACGCTCTAGACTCTTTAGACTCTTTAGACCACGCTTTAGACTCTTTAGACCACGCTCTAGACTCTTTAGACTCTTTAGACCACGCTCTAGACTCTTTAGACTCTTTAGACCACGCTCTAGACTCTTTAGACTCTTTAGACCACGCTCTAGACTCTTTAGACCACGCTTTAGGCGCTCTAGACTCTTTAGACCACGCTCTAGACTCTTTAGACCACACTCTAGAGCCTTTAGACTCTTTAGACCAGTGTTTTTCAACCTTTTTTGAGCCAAGGCACACTTTTTTCTTTGAAAAAAACCACACTGACGTCTGTCAGTTTCAATTTCACCGGCAAAGGTCTGTGCTGCCATCTCGTGGTGAAGAGTATTTATACTTGATTACTCTGCAACACACTGCTTCACGGCGGCTAAACGGGCCGTGAACCCAGACGAGCGACGCTCCGGTCTGTTTGTGTGTCTGTGGCAGCTGAAGTTGTTGTTGTTGTTGTTTATGTTGTTGTTGTCGTCGTGCAGCTGGACCGCTTCAAGGAGCCGCCGGCCTTCGGGCCGATGTGCGACCTGCTGTGGTCGGACCCGGGCGAGGACTACGGCTCGGAGAAGACGCAGGAACACTTCTGCCACAACAGTGTGAGGGGCTGCTCCTACTTCTACAGGTGGGAGCACGCTAATGCTAATGCTAATGCTAACACCAGAGCTTCTGCTCCTGCTGCAGCCTCCTCTTGTGCGTCAGTCACTCTTCCGTCACCCGTCAAACCGCCTTAACACAAGCAGCAGCATTGCTAATGCCGTCAGTGCTATCGCTAATATCGCTCATGCTAATGCAGCCGCTGTTAATGCTTCTACTCTCCCTTGTTGATGCTGCTTATGCTAACGCCGTTATTTCAGATCTTACTCGTGCTTCTGGTGGCGCAACTCTTCCTGCTAATGCTAATGCAGTGACACGTAGTCACTTCCTGCTAATGCTGATGCAGTAACATGTAGTCACTTCCTGCTAATGCTGATGCAGTAACACGTAGTCACTTCCTGCTAATGCTGATGCAGTAACATGTAGTCACTTCCTGTTAATGCTGATGCAGCAACACGTAGTCACTTCCTGCTAATGCTGATGCAGTAACACGTAGTCACTTCCTGCTAATGCTGATGCAGTAACACGTAGTCACTCTTCCTGCTAATGCTGATGCAGTAACACGTAGTCACTCTTCCTGCTAATGCTGATGCAGTAACACGTAGTCACTCTTCCTGCTAATGCTGATGCAGTGACACGTAGTCACTTCCTGCTAATTCTGATGCAGTAACACGTAGTCACTTCCTGCTAATGCTGATGCAGTAACATGTAGTCACTTCCTGCTAATGCTGATGCAGTAACACGTAGTCACTTCCTGCTAATGCTGATGCAGTAACATGTAGTCACTTCCTGTTAATGCTGATGCAGCAACACGTAGTCACTTCCTGCTAATGCTAATGCAGTAACACGTAGTCACTTCCTGCTAATGCTGATGCAGTGACACGTAGTCACTTCCTGCTAGTGCTAATGCAGTAACACGTAGTCACTTCCTGCTAATGCTGATGCAGTAACACGTAGTCACTTCCTGCTAATGCATATGCAGTAACACGTAGTCACTTCCTGCTAATGCTAATGCAGTGACACGTAGTCACTTCCTGCTAATGCTAATGCAGTAACACGTAGTCACTCTTCCTGCTAATGCTAATGCAGTAACACGTAGTCACTTCCTGCTAATGCTGATGCAGTAACACATAGTCACTGTTAATGCTGATGTTTGTACTGCTGTGGAGTAAAAAGACAAAACATTCCTCTTAATCTGAGCTGATTAAATCTTTTACAAACAATGGCTTATCTGTGGATAAGTGACGGCTGTTTAAATCCA
>NC_137664.1:0-5000 GCF_963422515.1 Blennius ocellaris | reverse complement strand
CAGTGGAGGTCCGTGAACGCAACGCGAACGTTAAAGATTCACCAAAAAAAACAATAATTGAACTTCAATGCAACAATTAACAAATAGCAATGGAGAATTAAAAGTTTTAAATAAATGAAAGTAATCTGACTTCAAATGTACAAATGAAGAAAAATGCCTTAAATAAACAAAAACAAAAGAAAACATGGATGACAAATTAAAAGAACAAACCGATGGAAACATTCAAAAAATTCCCTCCAATGGAATGTCGTACAATCAACTAGAATTAGTCTCAATTATGCAAAAAATTGGTTAATAAAAAAGAAAATCGTTTTGTTTTAAACCTGTTTAATGGAGTTTAGAGTGTGGGCGCCCTCTGCTGGAGCCGCGCTGAACTGCACGCGTCTGATTCATCCACCACCGACTCGTTTTGGTCAAATTCAACGTTTCGAGGAGAGTTTCACACTTCGAGACTTTACCGTGTTAAAAAAGACTCATCAAACTGCAATAAATAAGGGAAAATTAACAAAATAAAAGGTTCGATGCGCCAAGAAACAAACGACAAACACTGAAAGAAAAAAAAAAAAGGCAAAATTGAACCAAATCTGAAGTAAAAACAAACAAAAAAAAAACAAAATAAACCAGTGATCGACTCGAAACGCGTTTCATAACAAAAACAACTGAACTAAACACGTTAAGTCCTCCGAGTTTCTGCTGTTTTTTTTTTTTTTTTTAAATCTGTGACGTTGAGAAACGGATCCTTGACGGTGCAGCCGCCGCTTGTCTGACGATACCGTCGCCGTGCACCGGGTGGCAGTAGTGAGTCGCTACCGGCTACGTTGTGAGACTCACTTTCTCTTCTTCTTCCCTCGTACCAACGACGGACCGGACGTAGGAGTGATCCACTGCACCCCCTGGTGGCGACAGGTCGTACTGCCCTGGTGACGCGCCACGCCGCGGCTAGCCTGCAGCTAGCCTGCAGCTAGCCAGCGAGCTTCAGGACGTGGCGGCGCGTCGTGTTTCTATTTGAAAGTGTAGCTGAAGTGAATTTTGAAGCTTTAAAGGCTTCAGGAATGTTTGAGAAGGTTTGAGAACCATCGGAGGAACGTAGAACGTTTGAAGCTGCAGATTAAACTAGACCTTTAGTGCGACGAGACGCTGGCCCCTCCCCCCCCCCCCCCCCCCCCCCCGCTCTGATCAGACGCTACCCGGATGAAGACGGCTACAGGTGCATTATGGGTAACATCAGTGAGTGAGTGGGAGGTTAGTCAGAGTTAAAGGGTTAATCAGGACCAGCCTTCATTAAACTCTGTCTGATCCGTGAGGGGGGGGTGGGGTCAGGGGGGGTGGGGGGGGTGTCAGGGGGCGGGGTCAGTGCATACCCAGGCAGGTGATTGGTTAGTGTGGGGGGGGTCGTGTTGAATGCTTGCTGATTGGTTATCAGGTGTTTCTCCTCATCAAGTCACGTCACTTCCTGTTAGAAAAGCGAGGCTTTCTTCTTCATCTCGTTTCGTCTCCATAGCGACAGGCGGTCAAACTCCGCCATCGGCATCCCGAAGATACGCAGGAACTCGTCAGGAGCCAAGTGCCGCTGGAAGCAGAGCAGACGGGTCGGTTAGACGGGTGAACCGGGTTAAGCTGGCTCGTTAATCTCTACTAGCGGTTGCCTCTCACCTCCAGCCGGGTGCGGTCGACTCCTGGAGGCAGCCTGCAGCGCCCCCTGTGGGTCACCACCAGAGACTCGTAGGGGTGAATCTGAAGGAAGGAACAAACCTTCAGTGTTACAGTGTGTTACATTGTGTTACATTATGTTACTGTTACATTATGTTACATTGTGTTACTGTTACATTATGTTACTGTTACATTATGTAACTGTTACATTATATTACAATATGTTACTGTTACATAATGTTACTGTTACATTAAGTTACATCATGTTACATCATGCTACATTATGTTACATTATGTTACTGTTGCATTATATTACATTATGTTACTGTTACATTGTGTTACATTATGTTACTGTTACATTATGTTACATTATGTTACATTATGTTACATCATGTTACATTATGTTACATTATGTTACTGTTACATTATGTTACATTATGTTACATCATGTTACATTATGTTACATTATGTTACTGTTACATTATGTTACATTATGTTACATCATGTTACATCATGTTACATTATGTTACATTATGTTACTGTTACATTATGTTACATTATGCTACATCATGTTACATTATGTTACATTGTGTTACACTATGTTACTGTTACATTATGTTACATTATGTTACATCATGTTACATCATGTTACATTATGTTACATTATGTTACATTATGTTACTGTTACATTATGCTACATTATGCTACATCATGTTACATTATGTTACATTGTGTTACACTATGTTACTGTTACATTATGTTACATTATGCTACATCATGTTACATTATGTTACATTGTGTTACACTATGTTACTGTTACATTATGTTACATTATGTTACATCATGTTACATCATGTTACATTATGTTACATTATGTTACATTATGTTACTGTTACATTATGTTACATTATGTTACATTATGTTACTGTTACATTATGTTACATTATGTTACATTATGTTACATCATGTTACATTATGTTACATTATGTTACTGTTACATTATGTTACATTATGTTACATCATGTTACATCATGTTACATTATGTTACATTATGTTACATTATGTTACTGTTACATTATGTTACATTATGCTACATCATGTTACATTATGTTACATTATGTTACTGTTACATTATGTTACATTATGCTACATCATGTTACATTATGTTACATTATGTTACTGTTACATTATGTTACATCATGTTACATTATGTTACATCATGTTACATCATGTTACATTATGTTACATTATGTTACTGTTACATTATGTTACATCATGTTACATCATGTTACATTATGTACATTATGTTACATTATGTTACATCATGTTACATCATGTTACATTATGTTACATTATGTTACATTATGTTACTGTTACATTATGCTACATTATGCTACATCATGTTACATTATATTACATTATGTTACTGTTACATTATGTTACATTATGTTACTGTTACATTATGCTACATTATGCTACATCATGTTACATTATATTACATTATGTTACTGTTACATTATGTTACATTATGTTACTGTTACATTATGTTACATTATGTTACATTATGTTACATCATGTTACATTATGTTACTGTTACATTATGTTACATTATGTTACATCATGTTACATCATGTTACATTATGTTACATTATGTTACATTATGTTACATTATGTTACTGTTACATTATGCTACATTATGCTACATCATGTTACATTATATTACATTATGTTACTGTTACATTATGTTACATTATGTTACATTATGTTACATCATGTTACATTATGTTACATTATGTTACTGTTACATTATGTTACATTATGTTACATCATGTTACATCATGTTACATTATGTTACATTATGTTACATTATGTTACTGTTACATTATGTTACATTATGCTACATCATGTTACATTATGTTACATTATGTTACTGTTACATTATGTTACATTATGTTACATCATGTTACATTATGTTACATCATGTTACATCATGTTACATCATGTTACATTATGTTACATTATGTTACTGTTACATTATGTTACATTATGTTACTGTTACATTATGTTACATCATGTTACATTATGTTACATCATGTTACATCATGTTACATTATGTTACAATATGTTACTGTTACATTATATTACATTATGTTACTGTTACATTATGTTACATTATGTTACATTATGTTACATCACGTTACCTTTTGCTCTAAGATGCTCGGCAGAGAGTTTCCTCGGTCCATTCGCTCCCTGCGAGATTCTCCGTTCTACACAAACACAACAACACATTCTGCACTCAGGATACAGCAAAACACACACACACACACACACACACACACACACACACACACACACACACACACACACACACACACACACACACACACACACACACACACACACACACACACACACACACTCACCTGAGGAGCTGTAAAACAGACAGAGGATCAGTGTGTGAGAATCATCACATTAGACGACACAACAACAGTTAGTTAAAGTTTATTGTCGTCATGGCAACAGGAGCAGCTCGTACCTGATTGTCCTTTCTCTGAGTCAGTGGAGAACTCTGCTGACTGCATCTGGAACACACACACACACACACACACACACACACACACACACACACACACACACACACACACACACACACACACACACACACACACACACACACACACACACACACACACACACACACACACACACACATTAATCGGATGTTAGAGGAGGAAGATGCTCTATAATCTGGTGTTAGAGGAGGAAGATGCTCTATAATCTGGATTAGAGGAGGAGGATGCTCTATAATCTGGATTAGAGGAGGAAGATGCTCTATAATCTGGATTAGAGGAGGAAGATGCTCTATAATCTGGATTAGAGGAGGAAGATGCTCTATAATCTGGATTAGAGGAGGAGGATGCTCTATAATCTGGATTAGAGGAGGAGGATGCTCTATAATCTGGATTAGAGGAGGAAGATGCTCTATAATCTGGATTAGAGGAGGAAGATGCTCTATAATCTGGATTAGAGGAGGAAGATGCTCTATAATCTGGATTAGAGGGGGAAGATGCTCTATAATCTGGATTAGAGGAGGAAGATGCTCTATAATCTGGATTAGAGGAGGAAGATGCTCTATAATCTGGATTAGAGGGGAAGATGCTCTATAATCTGGATTAGAGGAGGAAGATGCTCTATAATCTGGATTAGAGGGGGAAGATGCTCTATAATCTGGATTAGAGGAGGAGGATGCTCTATAATCTGGATTAGAGGAGGAAGATGCTCTATAATCTGGATTAGAGGGGGAAGATGCTCTATAATCTGGATTAGAGGAGGAAGATGCTCTATAATCT
>NC_137663.1:28597629-28650623 GCF_963422515.1 Blennius ocellaris | reverse complement strand
AACCACCAGAGGGCAGCAGAAGTCTAAATACTTACCAGTCGACTCCAATGCAATCAGCAGAGGGACACAGGGAACCTGAAAAGGAAAAAAGAACATATGGCGTTAAAACACACATAAGAACAGCACAAAAAATAAGAGACTGGGGACTGTCAGTGTGGAAAAAATGGCTCTTTTTGGGAGATTCGAATCTGGCGAGGTTTCCCCCACACACATTGCCAGACCTACAGGTGGACAGTTACCCGGGAGCGACGTTCCGACATGCTGAATCAGTAATAACAAGGGCACTGATTCACGCAGATGTCGTTGAGCAGGTCGTTCTCTCATTTGGGATTAATAGCAGAGGCCAGAAGGCCAGGGAAACTGCTATTAAACAGATGTGTGGTGCCGTGAGGGTGGCAAAGAGACGGTTTCCTAATGCCGAGATCTGGGTCCCCCTCATTAATCACAATTTCGACCTACCAGAACCAGAAGTGGAAACATTGGACACTCTAAATGAATACATACGTAAAAACATAAAACACATCCCGTGGCTGAAACACACAGAGTTCGACACGGAGGGGGATCTGATCCACTGGACACCAGAGACAGCGGCTCAGATGTTCCAGCATTGGGTGCAACATTTAAACTTAAATGCCCCTTAAGTCCGGATGAGGTAGGGGGTCAGGTAGCTGCCCATCAAAATACCTCAAGGAACATCATGATCCTGACAAAAAACTTTATTCCCTCACCTGAACAATTGGAACTACTGGAGAAGGGATTGACATTCATTCCGACCTTTGACCTGGCAAAGGATCAAAAAATTCAATTACAATTGGACATGCAAAATTATCATCGAAAAATTAAATTGGCAACCTTTTTCAAAGACAAAAACCGTACACCACCACCTTTCACCCCGGCATCTCTCTGGACTCCCCCAGATGAGAAAGTCCCGGAGGAAATTCATCTGTTAATAGAGAAAGACAATATAGATTTCAAAAAACATTTTCAAATTCACCAGGAAAAATCAAACATAACTTATGATCAAATAATAGAGCTTAAACAATTAATCAAGAATAAACATATTGTAATAAAACCAGCAGACAAAGGAAGTGTGGTGGTGATTATGGGACGGGATCAATACCTGAAAGAAGCATATAGACAATTAAATAACACAACATATTATAAAAAATTAGACGGGCCAATATATTTAGACACAATACCTATGATACAACAAATTATAAACACAATGTGTACACAAAAATTTATTAATAAAAAACAGGCAAAATACTTGATGGGGGACATGCAGCCGAGGGAAAGAAGATTTTACATCCTTCCAAAAATTCATAAAAAGCCAGAATTATGGACCATACCACATCAAATTCCCCCAGGTCGACCTATTGTATCTGACTGCAATAGTGAGACCTATCGGACTGCAGAATTCATTGATTATCATATAAACCCCCTATCAATAAAACACCCGTCATATATTAAAGACACATATCATTTCATTGAGTGTATAAAGAAAATAAAAATCCCCCCAAATGCATTATTCTTTACAATAGACATAGATAGTTTATACACAAATATTGATACTGAGTCAGGGCTGAGCGCGGTGGCAAATATATTTAAAAAGTACCCGGATCAAAAAAGGCCCGATAAGGAGCTATTACAATTATTAGAAATTAACCTAATCAGAAATGATTTTGAATTTAATTCAGAGACATACTTACAAATAAAGGGTACAGCGATGGGAAAGAAATTTGCCCCGGCATATGCCAATATTTTTATGGCCAATTGGGAGAAGGAAGCCCTAGACAAATGCCCAATAAAACCACAACATTATTATAGATATTTGGATGATATATTTGGCATTTGGATAAACTCACAGGAAGCATTTGGGGAATTTATTACCATATTAAACAATCATGACCCGTCCATAAAAGTAAAACATATAATAAATAATCAATCCATAGATTTTCTGGACACTACAGTATACAAGGGAGCCAATTTTCATGAGGACCAGAAATTAAACATAAAAGTATTTTTCAAAGAAACAGATACACACGCATTACTGTATAAAACTAGTTTCCATCCGAAACACACATTCAAAGGATTAATCAAATCACAATTATTAAGATTTAACAGAATATGCACTAGAGAAGAGGACTTCAAGGAAGCAGTGGAAATTCTGTTTAAATCATTAAGACAGAGGGGATATGGGAGGACATTTCTTAGAAATTGTTTAAAAACATTTAAACAACAAAAGGAGGAAAATCAGAAAGAAATGATCCCATTAATAACTAAATTCTCAACGACCAGTGGGGTCATTAATAACAAAATAAAAACAAATTATAGGACAATAATTGGAAATTGGTTATAGGACAATAATTGGAAATTGGGACCCTCTAAAAAATCACCAAGTAATATCAGCTTATAGAAAAAACAGAAATCTGGGGGATTTTCTGGTCAGAGCCAAATTAAGACCTTTGAATGAGACGGCTCGAACAAAGGCACCAGAATATTATGAGAATATCAAATACATAAGAAATCAAACCAATAAAATAATTTATACGGTCCCACAAAGACTAAACGCACAAACCAAAAATTGTATATATATAATATTTTGTGCGAGGTGTGATAAACAATATATAGGAGAAACTAGTAATACTATAGCCACAAGGATGTGGCAACATATATATAATATAAAGCATAAGAAGGAGACACACACACCATTAATAGAACATTTTATTTTACACGGTTTAAAATCTGTACGGGCTTGTGGACTACAAAGCAGTGTGGCATGGACGGATAAGGAGAGGAAGGCCATGGAGAGGAGGTGGATTTATTTATTAAAAACAATTGAGCCAAAGGGATTAAATAAGAAATATAATTAGAGGAAGTAGGGAATTAGTTAGGAGGTAGGGGAATTTATTAATAAATAACGGGGCTATACAGAAATCATCAAACTTCAACATTAATTCCAATTGCAATAAATAATTAAAAAATGTATAAATCTAACCCCGATCCAGAACCTTTTCTAACCCTAACCCCTTAACCCCAGACCTAATTTGAACCCTACGCCTAAACCTAACCTCTTAACCCTATGCCTGAACCTAACCCTAAACCTAATCCTAAACCTAACCCTTTAACCCCATGCCTAAACCTAACCCTTTAACCCCATGCCTAAACCTAACCTCTTAACCCTACGCCTAAACCTAACCCTAAACCTAATCCTAACCCTAACCCCTTAAACCCATGCCTAAACCTAACCCTAAACCTAAATCCTAAACCTAACCCTTTAACCCCATGCCTAACTCTAACCCTTAATCTGATCCTAACCCTAACCTCATAGTCCTAACCCTAACCCTAATCCCTTCACTATATAGGGAATTTGGAATTAAATCCTAAACCTAAGGATTTTAAAATAAATATAACCATAACAAAGGGAAAACATAAATTATAATCCCTAAATTTAAACACTAAAAATATATAATTGACACTTTTGGATTTATAAAAAAATGCTTTAAATTTTAGGACATCAAAAAGGATTAAAAACACAGGGTAAATATTATAAAAGGGGTTTATTGATAAAAAAATATAGTTAAACAGGTTTTTAAAAAACATTCGGCATTTATAGGGTTAATTTTCCCTCCTCCCCTACACGCTCACACTCGCTCCGAGGAGCAGCCCCTCCCCTACCCATGCAGTCCCTTTAACTATCGTCACGTGCAGCAGCAAAACATTGCGACTCAGACAGACAGAGAGACCACTACTGTATGAGCCAGAGCCGTCATTTTACAGTTGTTTTTCACCTTTTTTCACCTTTTTCTTTTACAAAGCGTGCCAATCGTGCCTGAAGAAGACCCAGGAGGGTCGAAACGTTGCACGGGGCACGTTTATTTGTTTTTTTTGCGACAACCCGAGTTGGGGAGCTTTTTCTTTTTTTCTTTTTTATTTTCATTTGCTTTGAAATAACCTAGTGGTTTAACGAACGCATAATTATATCAGACCGAGCACGGTTTTTATTTCTATACTATAACTAGACCTTTTTATAATATTGTGTATATACACACAATTCATAATTTTTTTTCTTTTCATTCATTTTCAAAAAAATATAATACAAAACAAAACGATTATTCCTTGTTTGTGAGGAGCTGTAAAAAATACAGTTTCCTCTCAAAATGGGAGACTATGGGGAGTGGACGACAGTACGTTATGGGAGACGTAAAAACAGGGACCCTGGATGGAGGGACAATCGGGGCCCTGGTCCACAATATGGGCGGAGAAAGGATGGGTACCGAGGGAGGGATGGTACATACCCCCGGAGGATGGACAGAGCACCCCCTGGCACCCGTGGATACGGGGGTCGGGGTTTATTCAGAAATCCTAACCGGCCAGCGCCTCCTCGGGGATATGATTCCTTCCCACGGCCCTATTTTCAGAGACAGCCCCCACAGAGGTCATATGCTGCGGTGGCTCGAGCAGGGCAACAGAACCCAAGGCGGCAGTACAGCCCGGTCAGGCAGGCCCAACCCACCGACCCAAAGTTTTCTGCTCTGGCGCGGAAATTTCATATTATAATAAAAATGGTACACCACCTCCAAAATGTGAACCCCAAACCAGGCAAAGCAGAACCCAAAATGATCAGTAACATGGTGGACATATTGGCCACCATGATCAAACCAGCAGGCCCAACTCCAGAAACTGAGGATTTGATTATGGGGAATGCTAAAAATTGGGGATATAATACCCTCACCATCCTCCAGGACCATTATAAAAATGGACTGGAAAACACACTGGAGAACCTGTCGGCAGATTTACCAGTAGACTGGATGGGGGCATTTGAGGTGGCTAAAAAATGGGCCCGGAGAAACCTGCCCCACATCAAGCAGGAGATCCTGGACCATGCAGAGGCCATGGTCACTGCTTGTCAGCGGGCCCCAGAGGGAAGCAGGGCGGCAGCAAGGGAGCCAGACAACAATGTGGCTCCAGACCCACCAGGTCCAGATCCGCCAGCTCCAGAACCGCCAGGTCCAGCCCCCCCTCAGAAGAAAAAGAAAAAGAGAGACCCTACTCCTCCTCCCCCTCCTAAAAGGAATACGGTGTCTACTATGACAGAGCCCATTAGATACCGTGTTCTTACCACAGAGGATTTAGAGGGAAATGGAGACTGGCCAGCAGCAGAACCGGTCCAGGCAGCGCGGCCTAAAGAGAGGAGGGAACCACGGGTGCGTCAGCCAGAGGCACTCCCGGAGGTGAATTTCCTTCTGGGATGGGAGGAAGAACCGGAACAGGTGGAAGAGAGGGGGGAGGAAGATGAGGATGAGGAAGATCAGAGTGAGGATGGGGAGGATCAGAGTGAGGATGAGGAAGAAGAGGAGGAAAGGTCAAGGGTCAGGGCCTCCCTTATTGACTCATTGGTGGAATCAGAGGGGCCTCCAGATGGGACAGTCCCAATTATACTCACCCCACAGAGACTGGACAGTTCATGTTCCCTGGAATATCCCCCATCCACCCCTCCCAGTACTCAGAGAAGTACTCACCAGTCAGCCGGTCCATCTAGGAGTGTACAACTGAATACTCACCTGAATACTCACCTGCATAGTCCACTTCAACCACCAGAGGGCAGCAGAAGTCTAAATACTTACCAGTCGACTCCAATGCAATCAGCAGAGGGACACAGGGAACCTGAAAAGGAAAAAAGAACATATGGCGTTAAAACACACATAAGAACAGCACAAAAAATAAGAGACTGGGGACTGTCAGTGTGGAAAAAATGGCTCTTTTTGGGAGATTCGAATCTGGCGAGGTTTCCCCCACACACATTGCCAGACCTACAGGTGGACAGTTACCCGGGAGCGACGTTCCGACATGCTGAATCAGTAATAACAAGGGCACTGATTCACGCAGATGTCGTTGAGCAGGTCGTTCTCTCATTTGGGATTAATAGCAGAGGCCAGAAGGCCAGGGAAACTGCTATTAAACAGATGTGTGGTGCCGTGAGGGTGGCAAAGAGACGGTTTCCTAATGCCGAGATCTGGGTCCCCCTCATTAATCACAATTTCGACCTACCAGAACCAGAAGTGGAAACATTGGACACTCTAAATGAATACATACGTAAAAACATAAAACACATCCCGTGGCTGAAACACACAGAGTTCGACACGGAGGGGGATCTGATCCACTGGACACCAGAGACAGCGGCTCAGATGTTCCAGCATTGGGTGCAACATTTAAACTTAAATGCCCCTTAAGTCCGGATGAGGTAGGGGGTCAGGTAGCTGCCCATCAAAATACCTCAAGGAACATCATGATCCTGACAAAAAACTTTATTCCCTCACCTGAACAATTGGAACTACTGGAGAAGGGATTGACATTCATTCCGACCTTTGACCTGGCAAAGGATCAAAAAATTCAATTACAATTGGACATGCAAAATTATCATCGAAAAATTAAATTGGCAACCTTTTTCAAAGACAAAAACCGTACACCACCACCTTTCACCCCGGCATCTCTCTGGACTCCCCCAGATGAGAAAGTCCCGGAGGAAATTCATCTGTTAATAGAGAAAGACAATATAGATTTCAAAAAACATTTTCAAATTCACCAGGAAAAATCAAACATAACTTATGATCAAATAATAGAGCTTAAACAATTAATCAAGAATAAACATATTGTAATAAAACCAGCAGACAAAGGAAGTGTGGTGGTGATTATGGGACGGGATCAATACCTGAAAGAAGCATATAGACAATTAAATAACACAACATATTATAAAAAATTAGACGGGCCAATATATTTAGACACAATACCTATGATACAACAAATTATAAACACAATGTGTACACAAAAATTTATTAATAAAAAACAGGCAAAATACTTGATGGGGGACATGCAGCCGAGGGAAAGAAGATTTTACATCCTTCCAAAAATTCATAAAAAGCCAGAATTATGGACCATACCACATCAAATTCCCCCAGGTCGACCTATTGTATCTGACTGCAATAGTGAGACCTATCGGACTGCAGAATTCATTGATTATCATATAAACCCCCTATCAATAAAACACCCGTCATATATTAAAGACACATATCATTTCATTGAGTGTATAAAGAAAATAAAAATCCCCCCAAATGCATTATTCTTTACAATAGACATAGATAGTTTATACACAAATATTGATACTGAGTCAGGGCTGAGCGCGGTGGCAAATATATTTAAAAAGTACCCGGATCAAAAAAGGCCCGATAAGGAGCTATTACAATTATTAGAAATTAACCTAATCAGAAATGATTTTGAATTTAATTCAGAGACATACTTACAAATAAAGGGTACAGCGATGGGAAAGAAATTTGCCCCGGCATATGCCAATATTTTTATGGCCAATTGGGAGAAGGAAGCCCTAGACAAATGCCCAATAAAACCACAACATTATTATAGATATTTGGATGATATATTTGGCATTTGGATAAACTCACAGGAAGCATTTGGGGAATTTATTACCATATTAAACAATCATGACCCGTCCATAAAAGTAAAACATATAATAAATAATCAATCCATAGATTTTCTGGACACTACAGTATACAAGGGAGCCAATTTTCATGAGGACCAGAAATTAAACATAAAAGTATTTTTCAAAGAAACAGATACACACGCATTACTGTATAAAACTAGTTTCCATCCGAAACACACATTCAAAGGATTAATCAAATCACAATTATTAAGATTTAACAGAATATGCACTAGAGAAGAGGACTTCAAGGAAGCAGTGGAAATTCTGTTTAAATCATTAAGACAGAGGGGATATGGGAGGACATTTCTTAGAAATTGTTTAAAAACATTTAAACAACAAAAGGAGGAAAATCAGAAAGAAATGATCCCATTAATAACTAAATTCTCAACGACCAGTGGGGTCATTAATAACAAAATAAAAACAAATTATAGGACAATAATTGGAAATTGGGACCCTCTAAAAAATCACCAAGTAATATCAGCTTATAGAAAAAACAGAAATCTGGGGGATTTTCTGGTCAGAGCCAAATTAAGACCTTTGAATGAGACGGCTCGAACAAAGGCACCAGAATATTATGAGAATATCAAATACATAAGAAATCAAACCAATAAAATAATTTATACGGTCCCACAAAGACTAAACGCACAAACCAAAAATTGTATATATATAATATTTTGTGCGAGGTGTGATAAACAATATATAGGAGAAACTAGTAATACTATAGCCACAAGGATGTGGCAACATATATATAATATAAAGCATAAGAAGGAGACACACACACCATTAATAGAACATTTTATTTTACACGGTTTAAAATCTGTACGGGCTTGTGGACTACAAAGCAGTGTGGCATGGACGGATAAGGAGAGGAAGGCCATGGAGAGGAGGTGGATTTATTTATTAAAAACAATTGAGCCAAAGGGATTAAATAAGAAATATAATTAGAGGAAGTAGGGAATTAGTTAGGAGGTAGGGGAATTTATTAATAAATAACGGGGCTATACAGAAATCATCAAACTTCAACATTAATTCCAATTGCAATAAATAATTAAAAAATGTATAAATCTAACCCCGATCCAGAACCTTTTCTAACCCTAACCCCTTAACCCCAGACCTAATTTGAACCCTACGCCTAAACCTAACCTCTTAACCCTATGCCTGAACCTAACCCTAAACCTAATCCTAAACCTAACCCTTTAACCCCATGCCTAAACCTAACCCTTTAACCCCATGCCTAAACCTAACCTCTTAACCCTACGCCTAAACCTAACCCTAAACCTAATCCTAACCCTAACCCCTTAAACCCATGCCTAAACCTAACCCTAAACCTAAATCCTAAACCTAACCCTTTAACCCCATGCCTAACTCTAACCCTTAATCTGATCCTAACCCTAACCTCATAGTCCTAACCCTAACCCTAATCCCTTCACTATATAGGGAATTTGGAATTAAATCCTAAACCTAAGGATTTTAAAATAAATATAACCATAACAAAGGGAAAACATAAATTATAATCCCTAAATTTAAACACTAAAAATATATAATTGACACTTTTGGATTTATAAAAAAATGCTTTAAATTTTAGGACATCAAAAAGGATTAAAAACACAGGGTAAATATTATAAAAGGGGTTTATTGATAAAAAAATATAGTTAAACAGGTTTTTAAAAAACATTCGGCATTTATAGGGTTAATTTTCCCTCCTCCCCTACACGCTCACACTCGCTCCGAGGAGCAGCCCCTCCCCTACCCATGCAGTCCCTTTAACTATCGTCACGTGCAGCAGCAAAACATTGCGACTCAGACAGACAGAGAGACCACTACTGTATGAGCCAGAGCCGTCATTTTACAGTTGTTTTTCACCTTTTTTCACCTTTTTCTTTTACAAAGCGTGCCAATCGTGCCTGAAGAAGACCCAGGAGGGTCGAAACGTTGCACGGGGCACGTTTATTTGTTTTTTTTGCGACAACCCGAGTTGGGGAGCTTTTTCTTTTTTTCTTTTTTATTTTCATTTGCTTTGAAATAACCTAGTGGTTTAACGAACGCATAATTATATCAGACCGAGCACGGTTTTTATTTCTATACTATAACTAGACCTTTTTATAATATTGTGTATATACACACAATTCATAATTTTTTTTCTTTTCATTCATTTTCAAAAAAATATAATACAAAACAAAACGATTATTCCTTGTTTGTGAGGAGCTGTAAAAAATACAGTTTCCTCTCAAAATGGGAGACTATGGGGAGTGGACGACAGTACGTTATGGGAGACGTAAAAACAGGGACCCTGGATGGAGGGACAATCGGGGCCCTGGTCCACAATATGGGCGGAGAAAGGATGGGTACCGAGGGAGGGATGGTACATACCCCCGGAGGATGGACAGAGCACCCCCTGGCACCCGTGGATACGGGGGTCGGGGTTTATTCAGAAATCCTAACCGGCCAGCGCCTCCTCGGGGATATGATTCCTTCCCACGGCCCTATTTTCAGAGACAGCCCCCACAGAGGTCATATGCTGCGGTGGCTCGAGCAGGGCAACAGAACCCAAGGCGGCAGTACAGCCCGGTCAGGCAGGCCCAACCCACCGACCCAAAGTTTTCTGCTCTGGCGCGGAAATTTCATATTATAATAAAAATGGTACACCACCTCCAAAATGTGAACCCCAAACCAGGCAAAGCAGAACCCAAAATGATCAGTAACATGGTGGACATATTGGCCACCATGATCAAACCAGCAGGCCCAACTCCAGAAACTGAGGATTTGATTATGGGGAATGCTAAAAATTGGGGATATAATACCCTCACCATCCTCCAGGACCATTATAAAAATGGACTGGAAAACACACTGGAGAACCTGTCGGCAGATTTACCAGTAGACTGGATGGGGGCATTTGAGGTGGCTAAAAAATGGGCCCGGAGAAACCTGCCCCACATCAAGCAGGAGATCCTGGACCATGCAGAGGCCATGGTCACTGCTTGTCAGCGGGCCCCAGAGGGAAGCAGGGCGGCAGCAAGGGAGCCAGACAACAATGTGGCTCCAGACCCACCAGGTCCAGATCCGCCAGCTCCAGAACCGCCAGGTCCAGCCCCCCCTCAGAAGAAAAAGAAAAAGAGAGACCCTACTCCTCCTCCCCCTCCTAAAAGGAATACGGTGTCTACTATGACAGAGCCCATTAGATACCGTGTTCTTACCACAGAGGATTTAGAGGGAAATGGAGACTGGCCAGCAGCAGAACCGGTCCAGGCAGCGCGGCCTAAAGAGAGGAGGGAACCACGGGTGCGTCAGCCAGAGGCACTCCCGGAGGTGAATTTCCTTCTGGGATGGGAGGAAGAACCGGAACAGGTGGAAGAGAGGGGGGAGGAAGATGAGGATGAGGAAGATCAGAGTGAGGATGGGGAGGATCAGAGTGAGGATGAGGAAGAAGAGGAGGAAAGGTCAAGGGTCAGGGCCTCCCTTATTGACTCATTGGTGGAATCAGAGGGGCCTCCAGATGGGACAGTCCCAATTATACTCACCCCACAGAGACTGGACAGTTCATGTTCCCTGGAATATCCCCCATCCACCCCTCCCAGTACTCAGAGAAGTACTCACCAGTCAGCCGGTCCATCTAGGAGTGTACAACTGAATACTCACCTGAATACTCACCTGCATAGTCCACTTCAACCACCAGAGGGCAGCAGAAGTCTAAATACTTACCAGTCGACTCCAATGCAATCAGCAGAGGGACACAGGGAACCTGAAAAGGAAAAAAGAACATATGGCGTTAAAACACACATAAGAACAGCACAAAAAATAAGAGACTGGGGACTGTCAGTGTGGAAAAAATGGCTCTTTTTGGGAGATTCGAATCTGGCGAGGTTTCCCCCACACACATTGCCAGACCTACAGGTGGACAGTTACCCGGGAGCGACGTTCCGACATGCTGAATCAGTAATAACAAGGGCACTGATTCACGCAGATGTCGTTGAGCAGGTCGTTCTCTCATTTGGGATTAATAGCAGAGGCCAGAAGGCCAGGGAAACTGCTATTAAACAGATGTGTGGTGCCGTGAGGGTGGCAAAGAGACGGTTTCCTAATGCCGAGATCTGGGTCCCCCTCATTAATCACAATTTCGACCTACCAGAACCAGAAGTGGAAACATTGGACACTCTAAATGAATACATACGTAAAAACATAAAACACATCCCGTGGCTGAAACACACAGAGTTCGACACGGAGGGGGATCTGATCCACTGGACACCAGAGACAGCGGCTCAGATGTTCCAGCATTGGGTGCAACATTTAAACTTAAATGCCCCTTAAGTCCGGATGAGGTAGGGGGTCAGGTAGCTGCCCATCAAAATACCTCAAGGAACATCATGATCCTGACAAAAAACTTTATTCCCTCACCTGAACAATTGGAACTACTGGAGAAGGGATTGACATTCATTCCGACCTTTGACCTGGCAAAGGATCAAAAAATTCAATTACAATTGGACATGCAAAATTATCATCGAAAAATTAAATTGGCAACCTTTTTCAAAGACAAAAACCGTACACCACCACCTTTCACCCCGGCATCTCTCTGGACTCCCCCAGATGAGAAAGTCCCGGAGGAAATTCATCTGTTAATAGAGAAAGACAATATAGATTTCAAAAAACATTTTCAAATTCACCAGGAAAAATCAAACATAACTTATGATCAAATAATAGAGCTTAAACAATTAATCAAGAATAAACATATTGTAATAAAACCAGCAGACAAAGGAAGTGTGGTGGTGATTATGGGACGGGATCAATACCTGAAAGAAGCATATAGACAATTAAATAACACAACATATTATAAAAAATTAGACGGGCCAATATATTTAGACACAATACCTATGATACAACAAATTATAAACACAATGTGTACACAAAAATTTATTAATAAAAAACAGGCAAAATACTTGATGGGGGACATGCAGCCGAGGGAAAGAAGATTTTACATCCTTCCAAAAATTCATAAAAAGCCAGAATTATGGACCATACCACATCAAATTCCCCCAGGTCGACCTATTGTATCTGACTGCAATAGTGAGACCTATCGGACTGCAGAATTCATTGATTATCATATAAACCCCCTATCAATAAAACACCCGTCATATATTAAAGACACATATCATTTCATTGAGTGTATAAAGAAAATAAAAATCCCCCCAAATGCATTATTCTTTACAATAGACATAGATAGTTTATACACAAATATTGATACTGAGTCAGGGCTGAGCGCGGTGGCAAATATATTTAAAAAGTACCCGGATCAAAAAAGGCCCGATAAGGAGCTATTACAATTATTAGAAATTAACCTAATCAGAAATGATTTTGAATTTAATTCAGAGACATACTTACAAATAAAGGGTACAGCGATGGGAAAGAAATTTGCCCCGGCATATGCCAATATTTTTATGGCCAATTGGGAGAAGGAAGCCCTAGACAAATGCCCAATAAAACCACAACATTATTATAGATATTTGGATGATATATTTGGCATTTGGATAAACTCACAGGAAGCATTTGGGGAATTTATTACCATATTAAACAATCATGACCCGTCCATAAAAGTAAAACATATAATAAATAATCAATCCATAGATTTTCTGGACACTACAGTATACAAGGGAGCCAATTTTCATGAGGACCAGAAATTAAACATAAAAGTATTTTTCAAAGAAACAGATACACACGCATTACTGTATAAAACTAGTTTCCATCCGAAACACACATTCAAAGGATTAATCAAATCACAATTATTAAGATTTAACAGAATATGCACTAGAGAAGAGGACTTCAAGGAAGCAGTGGAAATTCTGTTTAAATCATTAAGACAGAGGGGATATGGGAGGACATTTCTTAGAAATTGTTTAAAAACATTTAAACAACAAAAGGAGGAAAATCAGAAAGAAATGATCCCATTAATAACTAAATTCTCAACGACCAGTGGGGTCATTAATAACAAAATAAAAACAAATTATAGGACAATAATTGGAAATTGGGACCCTCTAAAAAATCACCAAGTAATATCAGCTTATAGAAAAAACAGAAATCTGGGGGATTTTCTGGTCAGAGCCAAATTAAGACCTTTGAATGAGACGGCTCGAACAAAGGCACCAGAATATTATGAGAATATCAAATACATAAGAAATCAAACCAATAAAATAATTTATACGGTCCCACAAAGACTAAACGCACAAACCAAAAATTGTATATATATAATATTTTGTGCGAGGTGTGATAAACAATATATAGGAGAAACTAGTAATACTATAGCCACAAGGATGTGGCAACATATATATAATATAAAGCATAAGAAGGAGACACACACACCATTAATAGAACATTTTATTTTACACGGTTTAAAATCTGTACGGGCTTGTGGACTACAAAGCAGTGTGGCATGGACGGATAAGGAGAGGAAGGCCATGGAGAGGAGGTGGATTTATTTATTAAAAACAATTGAGCCAAAGGGATTAAATAAGAAATATAATTAGAGGAAGTAGGGAATTAGTTAGGAGGTAGGGGAATTTATTAATAAATAACGGGGCTATACAGAAATCATCAAACTTCAACATTAATTCCAATTGCAATAAATAATTAAAAAATGTATAAATCTAACCCCGATCCAGAACCTTTTCTAACCCTAACCCCTTAACCCCAGACCTAATTTGAACCCTACGCCTAAACCTAACCTCTTAACCCTATGCCTGAACCTAACCCTAAACCTAATCCTAAACCTAACCCTTTAACCCCATGCCTAAACCTAACCCTTTAACCCCATGCCTAAACCTAACCTCTTAACCCTACGCCTAAACCTAACCCTAAACCTAATCCTAACCCTAACCCCTTAAACCCATGCCTAAACCTAACCCTAAACCTAAATCCTAAACCTAACCCTTTAACCCCATGCCTAACTCTAACCCTTAATCTGATCCTAACCCTAACCTCATAGTCCTAACCCTAACCCTAATCCCTTCACTATATAGGGAATTTGGAATTAAATCCTAAACCTAAGGATTTTAAAATAAATATAACCATAACAAAGGGAAAACATAAATTATAATCCCTAAATTTAAACACTAAAAATATATAATTGACACTTTTGGATTTATAAAAAAATGCTTTAAATTTTAGGACATCAAAAAGGATTAAAAACACAGGGTAAATATTATAAAAGGGGTTTATTGATAAAAAAATATAGTTAAACAGGTTTTTAAAAAACATTCGGCATTTATAGGGTTAATTTTCCCTCCTCCCCTACACGCTCACACTCGCTCCGAGGAGCAGCCCCTCCCCTACCCATGCAGTCCCTTTAACTATCGTCACGTGCAGCAGCAAAACATTGCGACTCAGACAGACAGAGAGACCACTACTGTATGAGCCAGAGCCGTCATTTTACAGTTGTTTTTCACCTTTTTTCACCTTTTTCTTTTACAAAGCGTGCCAATCGTGCCTGAAGAAGACCCAGGAGGGTCGAAACGTTGCACGGGGCACGTTTATTTGTTTTTTTTGCGACAACCCGAGTTGGGGAGCTTTTTCTTTTTTTCTTTTTTATTTTCATTTGCTTTGAAATAACCTAGTGGTTTAACGAACGCATAATTATATCAGACCGAGCACGGTTTTTATTTCTATACTATAACTAGACCTTTTTATAATATTGTGTATATACACACAATTCATAATTTTTTTTCTTTTCATTCATTTTCAAAAAAATATAATACAAAACAAAACGATTATTCCTTGTTTGTGAGGAGCTGTAAAAAATACAGTTTCCTCTCAAAATGGGAGACTATGGGGAGTGGACGACAGTACGTTATGGGAGACGTAAAAACAGGGACCCTGGATGGAGGGACAATCGGGGCCCTGGTCCACAATATGGGCGGAGAAAGGATGGGTACCGAGGGAGGGATGGTACATACCCCCGGAGGATGGACAGAGCACCCCCTGGCACCCGTGGATACGGGGGTCGGGGTTTATTCAGAAATCCTAACCCTAACCCTAACCCTAACCCTAACCCTAGGACTTAACCCTAACCCTAGGACTTAACCCTAACCCTAGGACTTAACCCTAACCCTAGGACTTAACCCTAACCCTAGGACTTAACCCTAACCCTAGGACTTAACCCTAACCCTAGGACTTAACCCTAACCCTAGGACTTAACCCTAACCCTAGGACTTAACCCTAACCCTAGGACTTAACCCTAACCCTAGGACTTAACCCTAACCCTAGGACTTAACCCTAACCCTAGGACTTAACCCTAACCCTAGGACTTAACCCTAACCCTAGGACTTAACCCTAACCCTAGGACTTAACCCTAACCCTAGGACTTAACCCTAACCCTAGGACTTAACCCTAACCCTAGGACTTAACCCTAACCCTAGGACTTAACCCTAACCCTAGGACTTAACCCTAACCCTAGGACTTAACCCTAACCCTAGGACTTAACCCTAACCCTAGGACTTAACCCTAACCCTAGGACTTAACCCTAACCCTAGGACTTAACCCTAACCCTAGGACTTAACCCTAACCCTAGGACTTAACCCTAACCCTAGGACTTAACCCTAACCCTAGGACTTAACCCTAACCCTAGGACTTAACCCTAACCCTAGGACTTAACCCTAACCCTAGGACTTAACCCTAACCCTAGGACTTAACCCTAACCCTAGGACTTAACCCTAACCCTAGGACTTAACCCTAACCCTAGGACTTAACCCTAACCCTAGGACTTAACCCTAACCCTAGGACTTAACCCTAACCCTAGGACTTAACCCTAACCCTAGGACTTAACCCTAACCCTAGGACTTAACCCTAACCCTAGGACTTAACCCTAACCCTAGGACTTAACCCTAACCCTAGGACTTAACCCTAACCCTAGGACTTAACCCTAACCCTAGGACTTAACCCTAACCCTAGGACTTAACCCTAACCCTAGGACTTAACCCTAACCCTAGGACTTAACCCTAACCCTAGGACTTAACCCTAACCCTAGGACTTAACCCTAACCCTAGGACTTAACCCTAACCCTAGGACTTAACCCTAACCCTAGGACTTAACCCTAACCCTAACCCTAGGACTTAACCCTAACCCTAACCCTAGGACTTAACCCTAACCCTAACCCTAGGACTTAACCCTAACCCTAACCCTAGGACTTAACCCTAACCCTAACCCTAGGACTTAACCCTAACCCTAACCCTAGGACTTAACCCTAACCCTAACCCTAGGACTTAACCCTAACCCTAACCCTAGGACTTAACCCTAACCCTAACCCTAGGACTTAACCCTAACCCTAACCCTAGGACTTAACCCTAACCCTAACCCTAGGACTTAACCCTAACCCTAACCCTAGGACTTAACCCTAACCCTAACCCTAGGACTTAACCCTAACCCTAACCCTAGGACTTAACCCTAACCCTAACCCTAGGACTTAACCCTAACCCTAACCCTAGGACTTAACCCTAACCCTAACCCTAGGACTTAACCCTAACCCTAACCCTAGGACTTAACCCTAACCCTAACCCTAGGACTTAACCCTAACCCTAACCCTAGGACTTAACCCTAACCCTAACCCTAGGACTTAACCCTAACCCTAACCCTAGGACTTAACCCTAACCCTAACCCTAGGACTTAACCCTAACCCTAACCCTAGGACTTAACCCTAACCCTAACCCTAGGACTTAACCCTAACCCTAACCCTAGGACTTAACCCTAACCCTAACCCTAGGACTTAACCCTAACCCTAACCCTAGGACTTAACCCTAACCCTAACCCTAGGACTTAACCCTAACCCTAACCCTAGGACTTAACCCTAACCCTAACCCTAGGACTTAACCCTAACCCTAACCCTAGGACTTAACCCTAACCCTAACCCTAGGACTTAACCCTAACCCTAACCCTAGGACTTAACCCTAACCCTAACCCTAGGACTTAACCCTAACCCTAACCCTAGGACTTAACCCTAACCCTAACCCTAGGACTTAACCCTAACCCTAACCCTAGGACTTAACCCTAACCCTAACCCTAGGACTTAACCCTAACCCTAACCCTAGGACTTAACCCTAACCCTAACCCTAACCCTAACCCGCAAATATTTGTAATTTCAGAAGTTTGTGTTGATGCACCGTCCAAGTAGCAACAATTTTTTGTTTCAAGAGTTTGTGTTGATGCACCGTCCAAGTAGCAACAATTTTTTGTTTCAAGAGTTTGTGTAAATGTCCCGGCAAGTCTTTGTCATTTCAGGAGTTTGTGTTGATGGAGAAATACTTGCCGGGCCATCAACACAAACTCCTGAAATGATAAAGACTTGCCGAGCCATTAAAACAAACTCCTGAAACCACAAATTGTTGCTACTTGGATGGTCCATCAACACAAACTCCTGAAATAAAAAATTGTTGCTACTTGGATGGTGCATCAACGCAAACTCCTGAAATCACAAATACTTGCCGGTCCATCAACACAAACTCCTGAAATCACAAATACTTGCCGGGCCATCAACACAAACTCCTGAAATAAAAAAATAGTTGCTACTTGGACTGTCCATCACCACAAACTTCTGAAATTACAAATACTTGCTGGTCCATCAACACAAACTCCTGAAATAAAAAATTGTTGTTGCTTGGATGGTGCATCAACACAAACTCCTGAAATCACAAATACTTGCGGGGCCATCAACACAAACTCCTGAAATAAAAAATGGTTGCTACTTGGATGGTGCATCAACACAAAATCCTGAAATAAAAAATTGTTGCTACTTGGATGGTGCATCAACACAAACTCCTGAAATAAAAAATTGTTGCTACTTGGACGGTCCCGCAACACAAACTCCTGAAATTACAAATACTTGACGGTTCATCAACCCTAGCTCCTGAAAGGACAAAGACTTGCCGGGCCATCAACACAAACTCCTGAAAAGAGCTGTGGGAAGAGGGAGACAGTTTCTTTTGACAAAATGGGGGAACATGGAGAGTGGACAATGGTGCATTATGGAAGGCGCAAAAACAGGGACCCCGGATGGAGGGTCAACAGGGGCCCTGGTCAACAATATGGGTAAAAAATGATGGGTACCGAGAGAGGGATGGTACATATACCCGATGGATGGACTTACACCACCACCCCCCCCTACCCCCTCAGAGAAAACAAAAAAAACAGAAATAATAAAACCCATTCAAACAATAAAACTGTTCAACCACCATGCATTTGAGCCCTATGTCAACCAACAGGTCAAAAGATTAGGGGATGGCATGTGAGATTGTCTAAACCCAACAGCGTGAAATGTACAGACAAGAAACACTTCGCAAAAACCTAAGTTATGTTTATTCTGCAAAAGTTTTTACCCTTTACTGACTACATTTCCCCCAACATGTTTGCACAGAGTTGTACCACAGATTTGACTAAACATGGGCGGCCGATCGTAGTTGAAAGCCCAGGCAGCATAAATTGCAGGCTTCAAGTGGGACACAAGACCTCCTTGGCACACAACACAGATGGAACATACATTAACACTACAAGAAACAATTCAACCACCATGCGTTGGACATTTGTTCCCCATGTCAACCAACGAGTCAACATTAGGGGATGGAGTCTGAGATTGTCTAAACCCAACAGCATGCAATGTACAGACAAAAAACACTTTGCAATACCCTCATGTTTATTGTTCTGCCAAACGTTTTTACCCTTTACTGACTCTACATTTCCCCCAACATGTTTGCACAGAGTTGTACCACAGATGTGACTAAACATGGGCGGCCGATCGTAGTTGAAAGCCCAGGCAGCATAAATTGCAGGCTTCAAGTGGAACACAAGACCTACTTGGCACACAACACAGATGGAACATACATTAACACTACAAGAAACAATTCAACCACCATGCATTGGACATTTGTTCCCCATGTCAACCAACGAGTCAACATTAGGGGATGGAGTCTGAGATTGTCTAAACCCAACAGCATGCAATGTACAGACAAAAAACACTTTGCAATACCCTCATGTTTATTGTTCTGCCAAACGTTTTTACCCTTTACTGACTCTACATTTCCCCCCAACATGTTTGCACAGAGTTGTACCACAGATTTGACTAAACATGGGCGGCCGATCGTAGTTGAAAGCCCAGGCAGCATAAATTGCAGGCTTCAAGTGGGACACAAGACCTCCTTGGCACACAACACAGATGGAACATACATTAACACTACAAGAAACAATTCAACCACCATGCATTGGACATTTGTTCCCCATGTCAACCAACGAGTCAACATTAGGGGATGGAGTCTGAGATTGTCTAAACCCAACAGCATGCAATGTACAGACAAAAAACACTTTGCAATACCCTCATGTTTATTGTTCTGCCAAACGTTTTTACCCTTTACTGACTCTACATTTCCCCCCCAACATGTTTGCACAGAGTTGTACCACAGATTTGACTAAACATGGGTGGCCGATCGTAGTTGAAAGCCCAGGCAGCATAAATTGCAGGCTTCAAGTGGGACACAAGACCTATTGGCACACAACACGGATGGAACATACATTAACACTACAAGAAACAATTCAACCACCATGCATTGGACATTTGTTCCCCATGTCAACCAACGAGTCAACATTAGGGGATGGAGTCTGAGATTGTCTAAACCCAACAGCATGCAATGTACAGACAAAAAACACTTTGCAATACCCTCATGTTTATTGTTCTGCCAAACGTTTTTACCCTTTACTGACTCTACATTTCCCCCCAACATGTTTGCACAGAGTTGTACCACAGATTTGACTAAACATGGGCGGCCGATCGTAGTTGAAAGCCCAGGCAGCATAAATTGCAGGCTTCAAGTGGGACACAAGACCTCCTTGGCACACAACACAGATGGAACATACATTAACACTACAAGAAACAATTCAACCACCATGCATTGGACATTTGTTCCCCATGTCAACCAACGAGTCAACATTAGGGGATGGAGTCTGAGATTGTCTAAACCCAACAGCATGCAATGTACAGACAAAAAACACTTTGCAATACCCTCATGTTTATTGTTCTGCCAAACGTTTTTACCCTTTACTGACTCTACATTTCCCCCAACATGTTTGCACAGAGTTGTACCACAGATGTGACTAAACATGGGCGGCCGATCGTAGTTGAAAGCCCAGGCAGCATAAATTGCAGGCTTCAAGTGGAACACAAGACCTACTTGGCACACAACACAGATGGAACATACATTAACACTACAAGAAACAATTCAACCACCATGCATTGGACATTTGTTCCCCATGTCAACCAACGAGTCAACATTAGGGGATGGAGTCTGAGATTGTCTAAACCCAACAGCATGCAATGTACAGACAAAAAACACTTTGCAATACCCTCATGTTTATTGTTCTGCCAAACGTTTTTACCCTTTACTGACTCTACATTTCCCCCCAACATGTTTGCACAGAGTTGTACCACAGATTTGACTAAACATGGGCGGCCGATCGTAGTTGAAAGCCCAGGCAGCATAAATTGCAGGCTTCAAGTGGGACACAAGACCTCCTTGGCACACAACACAGATGGAACATACATTAACACTACAAGAAACAATTCAACCACCATGCATTGGACATTTGTTCCCCATGTCAACCAACGAGTCAACATTAGGGGATGGAGTCTGAGATTGTCTAAACCCAACAGCATGCAATGTACAGACAAAAAACACTTTGCAATACCCTCATGTTTATTGTTCTGCCAAACGTTTTTACCCTTTACTGACTCTACATTTCCCCCCCAACATGTTTGCACAGAGTTGTACCACAGATTTGACTAAACATGGGTGGCCGATCGTAGTTGAAAGCCCAGGCAGCATAAATTGCAGGCTTCAAGTGGGACACAAGACCTATTGGCACACAACACGGATGGAACATACATTAACACTACAAGAAACAATTCAACCACCATGCATTGGACATTTGTTCCCCATGTCAACCAACGAGTCAACATTAGGGGATGGAGTCTGAGATTGTCTAAACCCAACAGCATGCAATGTACAGACAAAAAACACTTTGCAATACCCTCATGTTTATTGTTCTGCCAAACGTTTTTACCCTTTACTGACTCTACATTTCCCCCCAACATGTTTGCACAGAGTTGTACCACAGATTTGACTAAACATGGGCGGCCGATCGTAGTTGAAAGCCCAGGCAGCATAAATTGCAGGCTTCAAGTGGGACACAAGACCTCCTTGGCACACAACACAGATGGAACATACATTAACACTACAAGAAACAATTCAACCACCATGCATTGGACATTTGTTCCCCATGTCAACCAACGAGTCAACATTAGGGGATGGAGTCTGAGATTGTCTAAACCCAACAGCATGCAATGTACAGACAAAAAACACTTTGCAATACCCTCATGTTTATTGTTCTGCCAAACGTTTTTACCCTTTACTGACTACATTTCCCCCAACATGTTTGCACAGAGTTGTACCACAGATTTGACTAAACATGGGCGGCCGATCGTAGTTGAAAGCCCAGGCAGCAAAAATTGCAGGCTTCAAGTGGGACACAAGACCTATTGGCACACAACACAGATGGAACATACATTAACACTACAAGAAACAATTCAACCACCATGCATTGGACATTTGTTCCCCATGTCAACCAACGAGTCAACATTAGGGGATGGAGTCTGAGATTGTCTAAACCCAACAGCATGCAATGTACAGACAAAAAACACTTTGCAATACCCTCATGTTTATTGTTCTGCCAAACGTTTTTACCCTTTACTGACTCTACATTTCCCCCCAACATGTTTGCACAGAGTTGTACCACAGATTTGACTAAACATGGGCGGCCGATCGTAGTTGAAAGCCCAGGCAGCATAAATTGCAGGCTTCAAGTGGGACACAAGACCTCCTTGGCACACAACACAGATGGAACATACATTAACACTACAAGAAACAATTCAACCACCATGCATTGGACATTTGTTCCCCATGTCAACCAACGAGTCAACATTAGGGGATGGAGTCTGAGATTGTCTAAACCCAACAGCATGCAATGTACAGACAAAAAACACTTTGCAATACCCTCATGTTTATTGTTCTGCCAAACGTTTTTACCCTTTACTGACTACATTTCCCCCAACATGTTTGCACAGAGTTGTACCACAGATTTGACTAAACATGGGCGGCCGATCGTAGTTGAAAGCCCAGGCAGCAAAAATTGCAGGCTTCAAGTGGGACACAAGACCTATTGGCACACAACACAGATGGAACATACATTAACACTACAAGAAACAATTCAACCACCATGCGTTGGACATTTGTTCCCCATGTCAACCAACGAGTCAACATTAGGGGATGGAGTCTGAGATTGTCTAAACCCAACAGCATGCAATGTACAGACAAAAAACACTTTGCAATACCCTCATGTTTATTGTTCTGCCAAAAGTTTTTACCCTTTACTGACTCTACATTTCCCCCAACATGTTTGCACAGAGTTGTACCACAGATGTGACTAAACATGGGCGGCCGATCGTAGTTGAAAGCCCAGGCAGCATAAATTGCAGGCTTCAAGTGGAACACAAGACCTACTTGGCACACAACACAGATGGAACATACATTAACACTACAAGAAACAATTCAACCACCATGCATTGGACATTTGTTCCCCATGTCAACCAACGAGTCAACATTAGGGGATGGAGTCTGAGATTGTCTAAACCCAACAGCATGCAATGTACAGACAAAAAACACTTTGCAATACCCTCATGTTTATTGTTCTGCCAAACGTTTTTACCCTTTACTGACTCTACATTTCCCCCCAACATGTTTGCACAGAGTTGTACCACAGATTTGACTAAACATGGGCGGCCGATCGTAGTTGAAAGCCCAGGCAGCATAAATTGCAGGCTTCAAGTGGGACACAAGACCTCCTTGGCACACAACACAGATGGAACATACATTAACACTACAAGAAACAATTCAACCACCATGCATTGGACATTTGTTCCCCATGTCAACCAACGAGTCAACATTAGGGGATGGAGTCTGAGATTGTCTAAACCCAACAGCATGCAATGTACAGACAAAAAACACTTTGCAATACCCTCATGTTTATTGTTCTGCCAAACGTTTTTACCCTTTACTGACTACATTTCCCCCAACATGTTTGCACAGAGTTGTACCACAGATTTGACTAAACATGGGCGGCCGATCGTAGTTGAAAGCCCAGGCAGCAAAAATTGCAGGCTTCAAGTGGGACACAAGACCTATTGGCACACAACACAGATGGAACATACATTAACACTACAAGAAACAATTCAACCACCATGCGTTGGACATTTGTTCCCCATGTCAACCAACGAGTCAACATTAGGGGATGGAGTCTGAGATTGTCTAAACCCAACAGCATGCAATGTACAGACAAAAAACACTTTGCAATACCCTCATGTTTATTGTTCTGCCAAAAGTTTTTACCCTTTACTGACTCTACATTTCCCCCAACATGTTTGCACAGAGTTGTACCACAGATGTGACTAAACATGGGCGGCCGATCGTAGTTGAAAGCCCAGGCAGCATAAATTGCAGGCTTCAAGTGGAACACAAGACCTACTTGGCACACAACACAGATGGAACATACATTAACACTACAAGAAACAATTCAACCACCATGCATTGGACATTTGTTCCCCATGTCAACCAACGAGTCAACATTAGGGGATGGAGTCTGAGATTGTCTAAACCCAAAAAGCATGCAAACAGATGCATGGAACAAAAGATCTTACAACTTGGAATTTTCTAAAACACTTTATTCAGCTCAAGTACATTTGAAGTCATTAAACTGACAGTGAAAAGTGACTGTCATCCTCAATTGTACCACAGATGTAACCAACATTTAAACATGGGTGGCCCAGCTTAGTTTAAAGCCCACTCACCACGGCAAGGTGTAGGCCTCGAGTGGGGACACAAGACAAGACATTTGACGCACACGACAAACTCAGACAGGACAACATACATCAAGACGACAAAGCAATGAAAATTCAAACAACTTTTTTGCATTCGTCATTTTCATGGTTTGTAAAAACATACATGAGACCACAAAACCAGTGAAGCCACTATTTTTGTGGCTTTATTGTTCTTAGAACAATGGGACAATTAGGAGAATCCGCCACATTCAGAATTGTCCAATAGATCCAGATATTTCCTGAGAGCCAGATGTTTCCATTGAATCAAGACTTTTCCATGAGATCCAGGGCTTTGTTTTAATTAAATTGAGGGATGCTGGATTTGACACATTTCCCCATTTATTTGCCAACATTGGAAACACCTCCATTATGTGCATCACCTTCATTGTTTGAAACCCATGGTTGCACCTCATAAATGCACTTCTTGTTGATCATTGTTGCATTGAAACAAGTTTCAGGTTTCTTTTTTATCATGCGAGATGAAACCCAACCAACTCTCATGTATGCATTTGGCATCAATGCACACTTCGCTGTCCATGTATTTCCACAGCGGAGTTGCTGCTTTTGAGGTTCGAACAGATACGGTTTTACTTTTCCCAAATAAGAGCTTATTGATTGGGAAGAATGTCTTCCACACCCCCACAAGAAAGAAACCACAGAAATATACATTTACATAATAGGAAACTGAATCATTTGGAGGAAATCTTTAAGGTTCAACCACCATGCATTTGACATTTGTTCCCCATGTCAACCAACGAGTCAACATTAGGGGATGGAGTCTGAGATTGTCTAAACCCAACAGCATGCAATGTACAGACAAAAAAACACTTTGCAATATCCTCAAGTTATGTTTATCGTTCTGCAAAGGGTTTTACCCATTACTGTCTGTACATTTCCCACAACATATTTGCACAGAGTTGTACCACAGATTTAACTAAACATAGGTGACCGATCGTAGTTGAAAGCCCAGGCAGCATAAATTGCAGGCTTCAAGTGGGACACAAGTCCTACTTGGCACACAACACAGATGGAACATACATTAACACTACAAGAAACAATTCAACCCACTTTGTTCAACCACCATGCATTTAACATCTGTTCCCCATGTCAACCAATGAGTCAACAGATTAGGGGATGAGTCTGAGATTGTCTAAACCCAACAGCCTGCAAACCGATGCAAGGAACAAAAGATCTTAAAACTTCTTGGAATTTTCTAAAACAGTGTTTATTCAGCTCAAGTACACTTGGAGTCATTAAATTGACAGTGAAAAGTGACAGTGCATCATCCTCAATTGTACCAAAGATGGCCCATCTTAGTTTAAAGCCCACTCACCACCACAAGGTGGAGGCCTCAAGTGTGGACACGAGACAAGACATTTGGCGCACAAGACAAACTCAGAGGACAACACATCAAGACTACAAAGCAATCCCAATTCAAACAACTTTATATTTGTCATTTTCACAGTTTTTCAAAAAAATGGATCAATCATTAACTTTTTAACCAACAACATACATGGAGACCACAAAACCAGTCACACAACCGTTTTTGTGGCTTTATGTTATGTATAACAATGGAACAATTAACACGAAATGCCTTAATTAGGAGAACCCGCGATGTTCAGAATTTTCCAATAGATCCAGATATTTCCACCAAGAGTCAGATGTTTCCATTGAGTCAAGGCTTTTCCATGAGATCCAGGGCTTTGTTTTAATTAAGTTGAGGTGCTGGATTTTACACATTCTCCATTTATTTGCCAGCATTGGAAAAACCATTATGTGCATCACCTTCAATGTTTGAAACCCATGGTTGCACCTCAGAAATGAATTTCTTGTTGACCATCATTGTTGCATTGAAACAAGTTTCAGGTTTCTTTTTAACCAGGTGACATGAAACCCAACCAACTCTCATGCATGCATTTGGCATCATTGCACACCTCGATGTCCATGTATTTCCACAGTGGAGTTGCTTTTGAGGTTCGAACAGATACCGTTTTACTTTTCCCCAAATAAGAGCTCATTGATTTTGAAGAGGATTGGGAAGAATGTCCAGCATCTGTGGCATTTCACGGATTTTGCAGTTTCAGGACATTTTGCTTCCAAGTCAAGAGGCCCTTCCTCAATTACTCTTCCAGATCCTCCAAAGCATGCTTTTCCTTTAAGACTCCAAGACAAGCAATGCATCCAGCCTTTTCTGCTTCGGCTCTTAATCCAACAAAAGATTGTGGATTTTATACTTTTACCCATTGATCATTTTCCAAAAACATTTCAAACACCATAATTGTCATGTGCGTCACCATTGTTTGAAACTCAGTTGCACTTCAAACACATTTTTTGTTGAACACCTTTTATTAAACAACTTTCAGGTTTATTCTTTATCAGGCAACATGAAACCCAGCAAACTTTCATGTAGGCATTCATCATTGCACAGCCAACCCAGCTCACACCACTTTTTTACAATTAATTTGTTGTTTGACATGAAACCTTGGATACTGGCTCTGAGGTTCAGCTTAGTTTGACAGTTCTCACCCTTTCACATTGAGCTACAAACCCCTCAGCAGTCAGTTGAATTGTTTTTTCAGTGTTTATTCCCAACCCATCGCAGTCAGCAGCGGATGCACCAGAGTCAATGGTAATGCCAGACATAGTGCAGCGTGTCTCCATGGTAACCAGTAAAGTTCAGTGTCAAAGTCAGCACAGTCAGTCAAAATAGTTCATTTGTGACTCACTACACCAACCAATGCACTGGATTAGCAACTATAATTCAAAATACATGTGCACATGATTTTTATTTGGTCATCTATTGTGTGACGCGACACGCAATCCTACCTCCTTGCATTGGATGTGGTGCGTGCAGTGATTCTCAGGTCCAACCCTGCTCCAAGAATGGTCCAATACTGCTTCAACATGGCTCCACAAACCAGTCCTGTGTCATGTGGGAAGTAAGAGTTAAAATGACACTGCCACCATTGAAATGCACATTCAATAGAAACACTTACCTGGTTCCAAAACATTGGCTAAAAGGCTGATGTCATCTGTAGAACTGCAAACAATTCTAACAATCACCAAGTAGAAAGACTCACCTGACTAAACAGTTTGGCCTCCACAGAGTAGAATCAGTCATCTGGCTCCAAACTGTTGGGCTGATGACATCTAGAGAACAGAGGAGGAAAAGTAAACATTTTACCATTGAAATATAGATCCAGTAGAAACACTGACCTGGCTGCAAACTGTTGGCCAAAAGTCTGATGACACCTGGAGAAAAGAGGAACAGTTTTAAAACATGTTTTCACCATTGAAATATATATCCAGGAGATACTCACCACAACTGATGACTTCCCAAGGTTCACATTTCTTAGGTGTCTCTGTATCACTCAGATCAACCACTCCCTTGATGTGTGGGATTTGGATGTTTGATATATTGTAAGAAGCTTTAATTATTCACAAGACATTGATATAAACTTTTTCAAGGGTGTCCTGGTAGAAGTGCATACAATAAATTTACAGTGTCAGTAATACTAAAATGTTCAAAATAGCAAGACAATTACATGAAACATGAAAGTACAGCCACAGAGTACATGAAAGATAAGGGTAAAAAAAAAACTAAAATAAGTTGGGTAAAACAGTGACTTGTTTCCAACTGGTGTAAAGGGCCCCAAACTCTCCCTGTGAGACCAGCCCTGAGTTTAAAATCATTCTGTAAAGTATTCCATGAATATGGAGAACACATGAAGGCTTTTATGCCCAGTTCCATATGAATTGTTGGAATTGCGAGGACAAATAAGTCTTTATACCACAGACTGTAGTTATTTTAGTTTTTGCGTCATAACTGCAACGGTACAGAGGCAGCAAACCAAGAAGTGCTTTAGACAAAACCAAGCCAGTGAATGTGTCTGCATAGAGATCGAGCTGTTGTAGCAACTGCCCCCCCTCCTGGGGTTTCAGCAGATCAATGGTACCACAGATTTCACAAAACATTTGAACACAAGTGTCCCATCTTAGTTGAACGCAGCTCACCACAATAAGGTGCAGGCCTCAACTGGGGACAAGACATAATTTATGCACATGACAAACTCAGACAGAATATAAGACTACAAAAAATGATTCAAACAACTTTTTGTATTTGTTTCTTGGGGTTTCCGTAGTTTGTAAAAAAAAAAAAACATGACATTCCTTAATCAGGAGAATCAGAGGCAGGCTTTTCCTGAGACCCAGTTTTTTTTTAAACCACAACAGAAGAGGCATTGGATTTAATACTCATTTGCTCACAACATTGAAAACGCCACCATAATGTTCATCATGTGCTTCAACATCATTCGTTGATCCCAACTGACCCATCATTGGTTTCACAAATGCATTTCAACTGAACACAATTTCTGCTTTGAACCAAGCTTCAGGTTTTTCTTTATCAGCTGACATGAAACCCAACAAACCTTCATGTACACATTTGGTGTCATTGCACACCCAAATCAGCCCATTTTGTACCCTTGATTGGTTGTTTGCCATGAAACCTTGGATGCGATCCCTTACACCTGCTGCTAGGTCAGGCTTAGCCTTCGAGTTTGTAGCCCACTCATCATGACAAGGTGCCGGCCTCAAGTAAGGACAAGACATACTTTGCACACAAGACAAACCCAGACAGGACGATATACAGGAACAAGACTAACAAATGGTATTGCAGCTGTGAAATCTTGACAATTAAAATGTCAACCAATATGAAATAACTTAGGAGAATCTACTAAATCCAGGCTTTTCCATTGAATCAAGGTTTTTTTTCTTTACTACAATAAAAAGGTGCTGGATTTAACTCGTTTTCCCATTGATTTTCCAACAACATTGTAAACGCCACCATCATTTTCATAATGTGCATCACCATTGTTTGAAACTCAAAGTTGCATCTCAGAAATGCATTTCTTTTTGAACACCATTTTTACCTTGAAACAAGTTTCAGCCCTTTGTTTAATCAGCTGACATGAAACCCAACAAACTTTCATGTATGCATATGGCATCATTGCACACCTGAACCAGGTCTGTCAAACCATTTTGTACCACTGATTTGTTGTTCGGCATGAAACTTTGGATGTGATCTTATGGTGGCTGTAGGTCCAGCTTTGCATTTATGATCCTGGGATGAAAAACAGTTTGCCTGCTTTCCTTTTCCTCCTTGTGGTCATGACTGGTTGGTTGAGAAAGATTCACTCCATTGGATATTTTCCTTCAGTCTCACATCCTCCTGCTCATTATGCGATGGTTTGAGTCCTCCATGTCCAGGCATTTCCAAGGTTGAGTTGCTGGATTTAAGGTTCCGACAGATGTCATTTTACTTTTCACAATAAGAGCTCATTGCTTTTTAAGAGGCTTGGGAACATCCAGTTTCTCTGGCATTTGACTGGTTGTTTTGCAGATGTTGCAGCAAGGTTTGCTTCCAGGTCAAGCAGCTCTTCCTCCGTTATTCTTTCTGCTCCTCCAAAGAATATCTTTCCTTTACAAATGCAGCCTTTTCAGCATCTGCTCTTACTGCAGTAGGAGAGGGGCTGGATTTTATACTTTTATCTATTGATTTGTCAACATTTGATCCACCACCATAATTATGTGCATCACCATTGTTTGCAACCCAGTTGCACCTCAGAAATACATTTCATGTTGAACACCATTTCTTTCAACAACTTTCAGGTTCCGTTTTTAAATCAGGGGAACTTTAAACCAAAGAAACCTTCATGTATGCATGTGACATTGCACAACCGATCCAGCTCCGTCACCATTTTCTTTTTAACAATTTGTTGTTTGACATGAAACCTTGGATGCCATCCCCTATGCTGGCTGCTAGGTTAGGGTTAGCCTTTGACAGTTTTCAGCCCTTCACATTTAGCCACAAACCCCTCAGCAGTCAGTTGAATCATTTGTTTTGTTATTGTTTATTCCCACACCATCACTGCCATCAGCGGCAGACACCAGAGTCAATGGGGACATCAATCATAGCGCTGCATGCCTCCATGGTAACCGGGAAGTAAAAGTTCAGTGTCAAAAAGTCCTGCAACTTGCTACAGCAACCAATGCATTGGATTAACAACTATTCTTTAAAATACAAGTGCATATGATTTTTATTGAGACATGTATTGTGTGACGCTACATGGAAATCTACCTCCTTGCGTTGGGCGCCATGCATGCAGTGATTTTCAAGTCCAACGTGGCTCCAAGAACACTCCAACAGCTCCACACCAACTACAAAGCCCAGCATAGGATGAGAAGTAAAATATGTAAGCCAACATGCTGTCACCATTGAAATACTGATCTAGTAGAAACACTCACCTGGCTCCAAACTGTTTGGCCTTGATGTCCATGAGAAACATCCATGTGGCTCTAAATCATTGGTCGTGGGGCTGATGTCACATAGAGAAAAGAATAAATGTTTAGTTAATCATTGAAACAAACATCCAATAGAAACACTCACCTGACTCCAAAGCATTTAAGCTCGACATCAAGAACACCAACTCGAAATTGTAGGCCATTCGGTGACGACACCTGGAGAACAGAAGCAATCAAGTCAAAATATCACCATTGAAATAAACATCCAGTACAAACACTCACCTGGCTCCAGACCTCGATTTCTAAGAGAAACACCCACATGGCCATTAGGTTGAGGATCTAAAGACTTAGGAGAAACATTTTTTAAAACATTGTCACTGAAGTTCAAGTTATGACAATATGGATATGAATATCTGATACAATACGTTCAAAAATATGCAACCCCAATTCCCCTCCCTTCTCTACCACATAGGATAAAATAAAACATTCCAGTCAAGCCACAAGTGACATTGGCAAAAAGGCATTGCAGGATAGAGTTCCTACAGTCATCAAAATACACATCCAGGAGATGCACTCACACCTGATGACCTAAGGTTCCAATGCCTTAGGCATCTCTGCACCACTCAGCAGGACAACACCTGCCTTGATACATGGGATTTGAATCTTGGATATATTTGGCCATTTTGCCAGCCCATCTGGCGTCACCATGCTTTCAATGATAACCTGCATATTCTCCCGTTTCAGAACCTCTTGGACAGGACAGAAGTTCTTGCTGCCCAAACCAGCCATCTCCAAACCAGTTGAGCAGCCTGGAACGACTGCCTCCTACCCCATGGTTAAAAGGAAGATTTCACTCCAGTGATGTTCACCTTCTGCATTTGATGACCAGAGCAAAATGTGGACAAGCTTCCCGAGTCAGAGAAGGCAAAAGTTCCCATCATGACACTTCCAAGTTGTTTTCACTCTCATGGAAGAATGGATGGGATACACCAGTCCTCTAACTCCTTTATGTCCACATGCCTGGGGTGAAAATTGTTGGCCTGCTTTCATTTTCCGCCATGTGGTCATGAGATTCACTCCATTGGATATTTTCCTTCATTCTCACATCCTCCTGTGTGTGATAGTAGAGGCCTCCATGTCCAGGAACTTCCAAGGTTGAGTTGCTGGATTTAACGCTCTGACAGATGTCATTTTACTTGTTCAAGTTATAGCTCGTTACTTTTTAAGAGGCTTGGGAACATCCAGTATCTCGCATTTGACGGATAATTTTGCAGTAATGTTTGCTTCCAAGTCAAGCAGCTCATCCACCCTAGTTATTCTTCCTGCTCTTCCAAAGCAGACCTTTATTCAAAAATGCAGCACAAGAAATGCATGCAGCAGTGCTGCAGTTTACACTTTTGCCCATTGGTTGTCAACATTTGAAACACCATAATGTGCATCACCTTCATTGTTTGAAACCCAGTTGCACCTCAAATGCATTTCTCGTTGAACACTTTTGCTTTCAAACAATTTTCAGGGTTTTTTTTGTTTTAAATCGGGGGAAATGAAACCCAACAAACTTTCACATACGCATGCAGCATCATTGCACAAACAAACCAGCTCCATCACCATTTTCTTTTTAATCATTTGTTGTTTGACATGAAACCTTGGCTGCTAGGTTCAGCTGAGCCTTTCACATTTAACCACAGACCTCTCAGCAGTCAGTTGACTTTTTTCAGTGTTTATTCCCACACCATCAGCGATGGACACACCAGAGTCAATAGGGACATTAGACATAGCGCTGCATGTCTCCATGATAACCAGGAAGTAAAAGTTCAGTGTCAGTCAGTCAAAAAGTCCTGCAACTTGCTACAGCAACCAATGCATTGGATTAACAACTACCCTTCAAAATACAAGTGCATATGATTTTTTATTTGTATTGTGTGATGCTACATGCAATTATACCTCCTTGCTTTGGACGCCATGCATGCATTGATTTTCCAGTCCAACACTACTCCAACATGACTCCACACTCCAACTCCAAAGCCCAGCATAGGAGGAGAAGTGAAAGATGTAAATCAAAATGCTATGACCATTTAAATACATATCTAGTAGATCAATTCACCTGGCTCCAAAGCATTTGGCCTCCACCACCAGTAGAACCATTCACCTGACTCCAAATCATTGGCCATTAGGCTGATGTCCCCTGAAGAACAAAAGGAAGCAAGTCAAATTCTTAACCATTTAAATGTATATCCAGTAGAACCATTCACCTGTCTCCAAACCATTGGCCATTAGACTGATGTCACCTGAAGAACAAAAGGAAGTAAGTCAAATTCTTAACCATTTAAATGTATATCCAGTAGAAACACTCACCTGGCTCCAAACGGTTGGCCATTGGTCTGGTGACACCTGAAGAACAGAAAATAATGCAAGTTAAAATATCACCATTGAAATACACATCCAGGAGAAACACTCACCTGGCTCCGAAGTATTTGGCCGTGACATGCAGTATAAAAACACACCTGGAGCCTTTCAGCTGATGTCACCTGGAGAAAAGAAATTAAGTCAAATATCATTGAAACACCTCCAGTAGAAACACTCACCTGGCTCCAAACTGTTAGCCATTAGACTGATGTCACCTGGAGAACAGAACAAATGTTTGGTCAACGGTCATTGAAATAAACATCCAGTAGAAACACTCACCTGACTCCAAAGCCTTTAAGCTCCATGTCTTAAACACCAACTCGAAATTGTTTTCCATTAGCATGATGACACCTGGAGAACAGAAAAGAAATGGAGTCATAATATCACCATTGAAATGCATATCCAGTAGAAACACTCACCTGGCTCAAAATCATTGGCTGACGACATCTGAAGAAAAGACTTGAGAAACAGTTTATAGAACATCGTCACCGTCGCGACTTCTAACCAACAAAAGTCAGAGGCTGAAGTTGGAATTCTGCACCGCTGACTCGTTCCACAGAACACCCCACTTGTGTTCTTTAGTGTACAGGTTTATTTGGACTGTCAGGCAGAGAAGGAACATCTTTCTCACTGAAGCTTAAATGACGACAATATGGATATTTGAATATACAATGATACTATATGGATATACAATACATTCAACAAAAATATGCAATCCCATGTCATCCTCATCTACCTCTGCCACACAGGACAATATAAACCTTCCAATCAACCCACATGACATCAGCAATAAAAAAACATTGCAGTACAAGGCTCCTGCAGTCACCATCAAAATACACATCAAGGAGATACTGAACTGATGACTGAGAAGGTGGACGAACTTCCTGGGTCTGAGAATGCAGAAGTTCCCATGATGTCACTTCCAAGTTGTTTTCACTCATGGAAGAATGGATGGGATACACCAGTCCTCCAACTCCTTTATGTCCACATGCCTGGGGTGAAAATTGTTTGCTTGCTTTCCTTTTCCTCCTTGTGGTCATGACTGGATGGTTGAGGAGATTCACTCCATTGGACATTTTCCTTCATTCTCACATCCTCCTGTTCGTGTGATAGTTTGAGTCCTCCATGTCCATGAATTTCCAAGGTTGAGTTGCTGGATTTAAGGTTCCGATAGATGTCAGTTTACTTTTCAAAATAAAAGCTCATTGCATTTTAAGAGGCTTAGGAACATCCAGTTCCTGTGGCATTTGACGGACCATTTTGCAGTTGTTGCAGTAAGGTTTGCTTCCAAGTCAAGCAGCTCTTCCTCACTTATTCTTCCTGCTCCTCCAAAGCATGCCTTTCCTTTAAAAATGCAGCACAAGCAATGCATGCGGCCTTTTCTGCATCTGCTCTTACTGCAGTAGTAGAGGGGCTGGATTTTATGCTTGTATCCATTGATTGGTCAACATTTAAAACATCACCATAATTATGTGCCTCACCTTCATTGTTTGCAACCCAGTTGCACCTCAGAAATACATTTGTTGAACACCGTTGTTGCTTTCAAACATCTTTCAGGTTCTCTTTTTTAAATAAGGTCAAATTAAACCCAACAAACTTTCATGTATGCATGTGGCATCATCACACAACCAAAGCAGCTCTGTCACCATTTTTGTTTTAACAAATCGTTCAACACAAAACCTTGGATGCCATCCCCTATGCTGGCTGCTAGGTTCAGTTTAGCCGTTGCTGAGGGGTTTGTGGCTAAATGTGAAAGGTTGACAACTGTCAGTCAGTGGAATAATTAGTTTTTTCAGTGTTTATTCCCACACCACAACTGCCATCAGTGGCAGACACACCAGAGTCAATGGGGACATCAATTATAGCGCTGCATGTCTCCATGGTACCCGGAAGTAAAAGTACAGTGTCAAGTCAGTCGAAAAGGTCCATTTGTAACTTGCTACAGCAACCAATGCATTGGATTAACAACTATCCTTCAAAATATAAGTGCATATAATTTTTATTTGGACATGTATTGTGTGATGGAAATCTACCTCCTTTTGTTGGGCTCCGTGCATGCAGTGATTTTCAAGTCCAACGCGGATCCAAGACCACTCCAACACGACCCCACACTCCAACGCCAAAGCCCAGCATAGGAAGAGAAGTGAAAAATGCAAAACATGGTGTGACCATTTAAATACATATCTAGTAGATAGACTCACCCGGCTCCAAAACATTTGGCCTCCACCGCCAGTAGAACCATTCACCTGACTCCAAATCATTGGCCATTAGGCTGATGTCACCTGGAAAACAGAAAGGGAATTGGGTCAAATTGTTAACCATTGAAATGCATATCCAGTAGAAACACTCACCTGGCTCCAAACGGTCCGCCATTGGTCTAGTGACACCTGGAGAACAGAAAACAATGCAAGTTAAAATACACCTCCAGTAGAAACACTCACCTGGCTCCAAACGGTCGGCCATTGGTCTAGTGACACCTGGAGAACAGAAAACAATGCAAGTTAAAATACACCTCCAGGAGAAACACTCACCTGGCTCCAAACGGTCGGCCATTGGTCTAGTGACACCTAGAGAACAGAAAACAGTGCACGTTAAAATACACCTCCAGGAGAAACACTCACCTAGCTCCAAACGGTCGGCCATTGGTCTAGTGACACCTGGAGAACAGAAAATAATGCACGTTAAAATACACCTCCAGGAGAAACACTCACCTGGCTCCAAACGGTCGGCCATTGGTCTAGTGACACCTAGAGAACAGAAAACAATGCACGTTAAAATACACCTCCAGGAGAAACACTCACCTGGCTCCAAACGGTCGGCCATTGGTCTAGTGACACCTGGAGAACAGAAAATAATGCAAGTTAAAATACACCTCCAGGAGAAACACTCACCTGGCTCCAAACGGTCGGCCATTGGTCTAGTGACACCTGGAGAACAGAAAACAATGCACGTTAAAATACACCTCCAGGAGAAACACTCACCTGGCTCCAAACGGTCGGCCATTGGTCTAGTGACACCTAGAGAACAGAAAACAATGCACGTTAAAATACACCTCCAGGAGAAACACTCACCTGGCTCCAAACGGTCGGCCATTAGGCTGATGTCACCTGGAGAACAGAAGAAGAGAAAAACATTTTTACAAAGATACCATCACCATTAAAATACACCTCCAGGAGAAACACTCACCTGGCTCCAAACGGTCGGCCATTGGTCTAGTGACACCTGGAGAACAGAAAACAATGCAAGTTAAAATACACCTCCAGGAGAAACACTCCCCTGGCTCCAAACGGTCGGCCATTAGGCTGATGTCACCTGGAGAACAGAAGAGAAAAACATTTTGACAAAGATACCATCACCATTGAAATGCACATCCAATTGAAACACTCACCTGGCTCCAAACAGTTTGGCCTTGATGTCCAAGAGAATCACTCATGTGGCGCCAAATCATTGGCCATTAGGCCGATTTCACAGAAAAGACTTGAGAAACATTTTTAAAACAATCAAAATACACATCCAGGAGATGCACTCACAACTGATGACCTCCCAAGGTTCTAATTCCTTAGGCGTCTCTGCACCATTCAGCAGGTCAACACCTGCCTTATGTGTGGGATTTGAATCTTGGCTATATTTAATTGGCTCCTCTGTCACCATGCCTTCAGTGATAACCTGCATATTCTCCCGTTTCAGAATCTCTTTAACAGGACAGAAATTATTGTTGCCCAAACCAGCTAAGGAGCAGCCTGGACATGGTTCCTAGAAGGAAGCCAGCCACTCCAGTAATGTTCACCTTCTACACAAGATGGAAAGAGCAGAATGAGGGTGAGCTTCCCAGGTCCGAGAAGGCACAAGTTCCCATGACATTTCCCAAAGCTGCCTTCACTCACAGGAAGAATGGATGGGATACACCAGTCCTCTTGTCCCTGTAGGTCCACAAGCCTGCAGTGAAACCAGTTGGGCTGCTTTCATTTTCCTCCTTGTGGTCATGACTAGACAGTGGATCAGATTCAGGTTCAATCCATTCGACTCGCATCCGCCTGTTGTGTGAAAGATGCAAATCTTCCATGTCCACAGACTTTCAAGCTGAAGGTTCCGACAGATGCCATTCTACTTTTTCCAAAGAGGAGCTCGTTGCATTTGAGGTGGATTGTGAGGAACGTCCAGCATTTGAGGCATTCAAAAGATCATTTTGCAGGAATTTTGTTTCCAAGTCAAGCTGCTTTTTCTCCAGTGTTCCTCAAAGACATGCCTTTACTTTAAGAAATGTATGCCACCTTTCCCGCTTTGTTGGAATCAATTTCATGGGCTCCATTGTTTAAACCCCCCCCCCCCTCAGAAATGCATTTCTTGTTGAACATCATTGTTGCATTGAAACAAGTTTCAGGTTTCTTTACCAGGTGACATGAAACCCAACCAACTCTCATGCATGCATTTGGCATCATTGCACACCTCGATGTCCATGTATTTCCACAGCAGAGTTGCTTTTGAGGTTCGAACAGATACCATTTTACTTTTCCCCAAATAAGAGCTCATTGATTTTGAAGAGGATTGGTAAGGATGTCCAGCATCTGTGGCATTTCACGGATTTTGCAGTTTCAGGACATTTTGCTTCCAAGTCAAGAGGCCCTTCCTCAATTACTCTTCCAGATCCTCCAAAGCATGCTTTTCCTTTAAAACTCCAAGACAAGCAATGCATCCAGCCTTTTCTGCTTTGGCTCTTAATGCAACAAAAGATTGTGGATTTTACACTTTTACCCATTGATCATTTTCCAAAAACATTTCAAACACCATAATTGTCATGTGCGTCACCATTGTTTGAAACTCAGTTGCACTTCAAACACATTTTTTGTTGAACACCTTTTATTAAACAACTTTCAGGTTTATTCTTTATCAGGCAACATGAAACCCAGCAAACTTTCATGTAGGCATTCATCATTGCACAGCCAAACTAGCTCACACCACGTTTTTACAATTAATTTGTTGTTTGACATGAAACCTTGGATACTGGCTGTGAGGTTCAGCTTAGTTTGACAGTTCTCACCCTTTCACATTGAGCTACAAACCCCTCAGCTGTCAGTTGAATTGTTTTTTCAGTGTTTATTCCCAACCCATCGCAGTCGGCAGTGGATGCACCAGAGTCAATGGTGAAGCTAGACAGTGCAGCGTGTCTCCATGGTAACCAGTAAAGTTCAGTGTCAAAGTCAGCACAGTCAGTCAGAATAGTTCATTTGTGACTCACTACAGCAACCAATGCATTGGATTAGCAACTATACTTCAAAATGCATGTGCACATGATTTTTATTTGGTCATCTATTGTGTGACGCGACACGCAATCCTACCTCCTTGCATTGGATGTGGTGCGTGCAGTGATTCTCAGGTCCAACCGCGCTCCAAGAACGGTCCAATACTGCTTCAACATGGCTCCACAAACCAGTCCTGTGTCATGTGGGAAGTAAGAGTTAAAATGACACTGCCACCATTGAAATGCACATTCAATAGAAACACTTACCTGGTTCCAAACCATTGGCCAAAAGGCTGATGTCATCTGTAGAACTGCAAACAATTCTAACAATCACCAAGTAGAAAGACTCACCTGACTAAACAGTTTGGCTTCCACAGAGTAGAATCAGTCATCTGGCTCCAAACTGTTGGGCTGATGACATCTAGAGAACAGAGGAGGAAAAAGTAAACATATTTCACCATTGAAATATAAATCCAGTAGAAACACTGACCTGGCTGCAAACTGTTGGCCAAAAGTCTGATGACACCTGGAGAAAAGAGGAACATTTTTAAAATGTGTTTTCACCATTGAAATATATATCCTGGAGATACTCACCACAACTGATGACTTCCCAAGGTTCACATTTCTTAGGCGTCTCTGTATCACTCAGATCAACCACTCCCTTGATGTGTGGGATTTGGATGTTTGATATATTGTAAGAAGCTTTAATTATTCACAAGACATTGATATAAACTTTTTCAAGGGTGTCCTGGTAGAAGTGCATACAATAAATTTACAGTGTCAGTAATACTAAAATGTTCAAAACAGCAAGACAATTGCATGAAATATGAAAGTACAGCCACAGACTACATGAAAGATAAGGGTCAAAAAACAAACTAAAATAAGTTGGGTAAAACAGTGACTTGTTTCCAACTGGCGTAAAGGGCCCCAAACTGTCCCTGTGAGACCAGCCCCGAGTTTTAAATCATTCTGTAAAGTATTCTATGAATATGGAGAACACATGAAGGCTTTTATGCCCAGTTCCATATGAATTGTTGGAATTGTGAGTACAAATAAGTCTTTATACCACAGACTGTAGTTATTTTGGTTTTTGCATCATAACTGCAACGGTACAGAGGCAGCAAACCAAGAAGTGCTTTAGACAAAACCAAGCCAGTGAATGCGTCTGCATAGAGATCGAGCTGTTGTAGCAACCCATACTTTATGCACATGACAAACTCAGACAGAACATAAGACTACAAAATATTATTCAAACAACTTTTGTGTTTGTTTCTTGGGGATTTTTCTAGTTTGTAAAAAACAAAGTAGAATCACCTTTATAACAAACATGACATTCCTTAATCAGGAGAATCAGACAGGCAGGCTTTTCCTGAGACCCAGTTTTTTTAAAACCACAACAGAAGAGACATCGGATTTAATAGTCATTTGCTCACAACATTGAAAACGCCACCATAATGTTCATCATGTGCTTCAACATCATTCGTTGATCCCAACTGACCCATCATTGGTTTCACAAATGCATTTCAACTGAACACAATTTTTGCTTTGAACCAAGCTTCAGGTTTCTCTTTATCAGCTGACATGAAACCCAACAAACTTTCATGTACACATTTGGTGTCATTGCACACCCAAATCAGCCCATTTTGCACCCTTGATTGGTTGTTTGCCATGAAACCTTGGATGCGATCCCTTACACCTGCTGCTATGTCAAGCTTAGCCTTCGAGTTTGTAGCCCACTCACCATGACAAGGTGCCGGCCTCAAGTAGGGACAAGACATACTTTGCACACAAGACAAACCCAGACAGGACGATATACAGGAACAAGACTAACAAATGGTATTGCAGCTGTGAAATCTTGACAATTAAAATGTCAACCAATATGAAATAACTTAGGAGAATCTACTAAATCCAGGCTTTTCCATTGAACCAAGGTTTTTTTTCTTTACTACAATAAAAAGGTGCTGGATTTAACCCGTTTCCCCATTGATTTGCCAACAACATTGGAAGCACCACTATAATTTTCATAATGTGCATTACCATTGTTTGAAACTCAAAGTTGCATCTCAGAAATGCATTTCTTTTTGAACACCATTTTTTACCTTGAAACAAGTTTCAGCCCTTTGTTTAATCAGCTGACATGAAACCCAACAAACTTTCATGTATGCGTTTGGCATCATTGCACACCTGAACCAGGTCTGTCAAACCATTTTGTACCACTGATTTGTTGTTCTGCATGAAACCTTGGATGTGATCTTATGGTGGCTGTAGGTCCAGCTTTGCATTTATGATCCGTGGATGAAAAACAGTTTGCCTGCTTTCCTTTTCCTCCTTGTGGTCTTGACTGGTTGGTTGAGAAAGATTCACTCCATTGGATATTTTCCTTCAGTCTCACATCCTCCTGTTCATTATGCGATGGTTTGAGTCCTCCATGTCCAGGCATTTCCAAGGTTGAGTTGCTGGATTTAAGGTTCCGACAGATGTCATTTTACTTTTCACAATAAGAGCTCATTGCTTTTTAAGAGGCTTGGGAACATCCAGTTTCTCTGGCATTTGACTGGTTGTTTTGCAGATGTTGCAGCAAGGTTTGCTTCCAGGTCAAGCAGCTCTTCCTCCGTTATTCTTTCTGCTCCTCCAAAGCATATCTTTCCTTTACAAATGCAGCCTTTTCAGCATCTGCTCTTACTGCAGTAGGAGAGGGGCTGGATTTTATACTTTTATCTATTGATTGGTCAACAGCATTTAAAACACCATAATTATGTGCAACACCTTCATTGTTGGCAACCCAGTTGCACCTCAGAAATACATTTCTTGTTGAACACCATTGTTACTTTCAAACATCTTTCAGGTTCTTTTTAAATCGGGTGAAATTAAACCCAACAAACTTTTATGTACACGTGGCCTCATTGCACAACCCAAGCAGCTCTGTCACCATTTTTGTTTTAACAAATCGTTCAACACAAAACCTTGGATGCCATCCCCTATGCTGGCTGCTAGGTTCAGTTTAGCCGTTGCTGAGGGGTTTGTGGCTAAATGTGAAAGGTTGACAACTGTCAGTCAGTGGAATAATTTGTTCATTCAGTGTTTATTCCCACACCATCATCACCATCAGCGGCAGACACACCAGAGTCAATGGGGACATCAAGCATAGCGCTGCATGTCTCCATGGTACCCGTGAAATAAAAGTGCATTGTCAAAAAGTCCTGCAACTTGTTACAGCAACCAATGCATTGGACTAACAACTATCCTTCAAAATACAAGTACATATGAGTTTTATTTAGACATGTATTGTGTGAGACGCTACATGGAAATCTACCTCCTTTCATTGGGCGCCGTGCACGCAGTGATTTTCAAGTCCAACGCGGCTCCAAGAATGCTCCAACACAACTCCACACTCCAACTACAAGGCCCAGCATAGGAAGAGAAGTGGAAAATGTGAAACATGGTGTGACCATTGAAATACTTATCTAGTAGATCGACTCACCTGGATCCAAAGCATTTGGCCTCCACCGCCAGTAGAACCATTCACCTGACTCCAAATCATTGGCCATTAGACTGATGTCACCTGGAAAACAGAAAGGGAATTGGGTCAAATTGTAAACCATTGAAATGCATATCCAGTAGAAACACTCACCTGGCTCTGAAGCGTTTAGCCTCCACCTCCAGTAGAAGCACTTTCCTGGCTCCAAACGGTCGGCCATTGTCTGGTGACAGCTGGAGAACAGAAAATAATGCAAGTTAAAATACCATTGAAATACACCTCCGGGAGAAACACTCCCCTGGCTGCGAACTGTTGGCCATTAGGCTGATGTCACCTGGAGAGCAGACATTGGCCAAACATTTTTAGAACATGTTACCATTGAGACATATGTGACCTGGTAATACCAAACACAACCTGAAATAAACAGGAACCGGAGACTGCGGTAGAATACATTTCATTAAAAGTCTGAACAACTTTCATCCAATAAGCTGATTGCAATGAGTTAAAAAAAAGGGGGGGGGGGGGGATAAAACAAATCAGGCAAGGAGTGCACCTAATCAACTGACTAAAAATTATAAATGAACAATTTAAGGGAATAACTAATTTGGAGCTAGACTACTGGGGGCAAGAAGAGAGATGTACAGTAAGTCAAAAAACTGAGGCAACAATGAATGAACCACTTCACTCACTTAAAACCAAATTAAACACTGAAGTTTGTCTTCCCACAGCAATCCAAAGTGACTCAAAAACACAGGATATCTACTTTACACCTTGCTCCCCCTTAAGTAAAACAAAGTCCACAAAAGACATAAAATGGCCCATTTAAGTCAATAATGAGCTTGGGAAAAATAGGAGGCTTAGAGTACATGAATATACAAAAGGAAACTTTCCAAAAAGAACATTTGACAAACACCATGTAAAACAACGTGCCAAAAATATACCTTGGACTAGAACTGTCTGTCCCTCAGTTGAAGACGTGCAGGTGTTTGAGATCTGAATCAAAAGTCTTCACAAATGATGCATGATAGTATTTATCAAATCTAAAACTAAGCTGAAACACTTTAGATCATACATTATAAAATCATACTTTGGACCAACTCAAAGCATTTAAGTAAACTCACCTATTGAGACACCAAACAATTGCTGGCCTCAGCTGCTCCCACTCAGGTGTCTCAGTGCAGGAAGAATGGCTCAGGTGAGCTGCCCACTCCTTTTATAGACTCCGCCCTCTTCCTGCTGACTTCCTTTCACCACCCTTTCACATCTGACTTCCTGTTTCCACCCTGTCACAGACATGTCCAAGAGAAACACTCACCTCATGTTTACTTCTGCCTCCACCACAGTGACTCAATTCTGATTATCCATTAGCTCAGGAAGAATTGTTCCTGGACAAGCCCCACTTCTCTGGAGTGTCCTGCAATGTAAAATTGAAAAGTAGATAATCACAACAACCAAATGATTAGATGAGTTAGAACTCGGGGGGGGGGGGGGTATTCTAGAAAGTGGATTTTGTGAAAATTCAGAGTAAATTAATCCTGAATTGAGGGAAACAGAGTTTTCCATTCCAGAAAGAGCTGAATTCAGCTTCAGTTTCTACCCGCTCCTCCCACCTGAGGCAGGTTTAGTAGAGGAAACCCAGAGTTTCTACTGGCTCCTCCCACCTGAAGCAGGTTTAGTAGAGGAAACCCAGAGTTTCTACTGGCTCCTCCCACCTGAGGCAGGTTTAGTAGAGGAAACCCAGAGTTTCTACTGGCTCCTCCCACCTGAAGCAGGTTTAGTAGAGGAAACCCAGAGTTTCTACTGGCTCCTCCCACCTGAGGCAGGTTTAGTAGAGGAAACCCAGAGTTTCTACTGGCTCCTCCCACCTGAGGCAGGTTTAGTAGAGGAAACCCAGAGTTTCTACTGGCTCCTCCCACCTGAGGCAGGTTTAGTAGAGGAAACCCAGAGTTTCTACTGGCTCCTCCCACCTGAGGCAGGTTTAGTAGAGGAAACCCAGAGTTTCTACTGGCTCCTCCCACCTGAGGCAGGTTTAGTAGAGGAAACCCAGAGTTTCTACTGGCTCCTCCCACCTGAAGCAGGTTTAGTAGAGGAAACCCAGAGTTTCTACTGGCTCCTCCCACCTGAAGCAGCTGCTAGAAATGGATTCTCAGTTATTTACAAAGCCGATCGACATTGAGGCAGAAATAATTTGAGATAATTTATGTCCCGAGAGAGTCTTCTGTCCCAGATTAGCATTTTTTTTTCTGACTGCATTACTGTAATTCCTTTCTGAATTGACTTGTGCCTCACACCAGAGCACATTTATGGACAGCATTATGTGTTTTTGTGAAATGGTAGTTTTCTTAGAATATTAGTAAACAACAGTGTGTAGAGCGGTTAGAGAATCACCCTCACACTGAAACATGGTGGGGGGGTACACACAAATAAAGAAATGCCTGCGTCTAGTGTTGTCTTGCATATTTTGTGTGTGTGTGTGTGTGTGCGTGTGCGTGTGCGTGTGTGTGTGTAGTATTTTCTTAATATGAGTGCTGATGGGTTGATGAGTTTTGGTTTGAGCTTGCTACAACATTCCTATGGGCTGTGGTCGCCATTTCAGTTTTTCTGGGTGGCGCTTGAGATATTTGAGCACTCTGAGGGTTCATTTTTAAATATCCTTAATTCTATCACCAGTCATTATGAGCGTGCCAGATTTGGTCAGCTTTTGAGCAAGTTTAGTGAGTCAAATAGGCTCTCAAATCCACCACAGGCAGCAAAGAAAAATTATAAGAAACACTACAAAAACAAAAACAAAAGCATCCTGGCCTCCAGGCCCTCATCCTTTATCCTTCTTTTGTGGGGCGTGGCTCTCTGGAGCCTTCCTGGGTCTGGGGGCCAGCCGGCCTCCGGGCCTGATGGCCTTTGGCCCCGGAGTGTCACTACAGACCTCCCCACAACAGTTACACACACACACACACACACACTTCCACTCCTCATCAATGAGATGTGCTGCTGATGTTTCTAATTTTCTGCCATCATTCATTCAAATATCAGATCATGTTCTTTTATTGTTGCTTCAAATTTATGTTCCTGCTTGAAAATCATGTTACTGAGGCTGGAGGCGGAGTCTGGGTGATGCTGGAGGTGGAGTCTGGCTGAGGCTGGAGGCGGAGTCTGGGTGATGCTGGAGGTGGAGTCTGGCTGAAGCTGGAGGCGGAGTCTGGCTGAAGCTGGAGGTGGAGTCTGGCTGAGGCTGGAGGCAGAGTCTGGCTGAGGCTGGAGGTGGAGTCTGACTGAGGCTGGAGGCGGAGTCTGACTGAGGCTGGAGGCGGAGTCTGGGTGATGCTGGAGGTGGAGTCTGGCTGAGGCTGGAGGCGGAGTCTGGGTGATGCTGGAGGCGGAGTCTGGGTGATGCTGGAGGCGGAGTATGGCTGAGGCTGGAGGTGGAGTCTGGCTGAGGCTGGAGGTGGAGTCTGGCTGAGGCTGGAGGTAGAGTCTGGGTGATGCTGGAGGTGGAGTCTGTGTGATGCTGGAGGCGGAGTCAGGCTGAGGGTGGAGGCGGAGTCTGGGTTAGGGTTCCACAATAAAAGTTGGACAAAAGTCCTTAAATGCCATTATTACCAGTTTTAATCATTTCTTCTGAACATGAATAGAACATTGAATGAAGATGATGAACAGTTCTTCTGAACATGGTTTCTCTTGCCTCCTCCTTGCTGCCAGAGACTTTGCAGCACTTCTTCTCACATATCTGAGCCACATATGAGCTTGAGACAGGAAGCAGTTGAGCCCCTCACGCAGTGGGCTGCACCATATGGTATGGTAAGGCAAAGCACACCCAGACCAACTGTGGTGTGTGGTGCCACGACAGAGTGTGGTAAAATGTAGGCCGGTTGTGAACGAAGCAGGGATGGAACATCATTATGCAACAATCACGGTCGTCCATCAGAAGACCAGAGTGCCACATTTCAATAAAACCAGTCAACAAAACCATCAGTGCATGCAAAGTGGCGTCTATGACATCACTCGGTGTGAGGAAGGATGCTTCATGCAAGATTCTCACAGCCCCATAGAGCGGCAAATGCTCTAACTCTAAATAGTAATGAGTTACACAACAACTAAATGCCATTGAAAGCCACAACACTTAAACTCATGATTGTAAAGAACCCGATCTACCCCATATATCCACCATTTTAATATGTAGTGCCATGGAGCTGATCGCTGCAATCAATTGTGGGAGTTTCTGTGCGTCGTGCTTAGATGTAATTGGTGGAGATTATATTAGGTTTGTAGTGTTGGCAATGGTTGTGTTGTGTTTTTATTGCTTAGTTCATGTAGTTAATGAGTTCATCTAGTTTAGTGTAATAGTTGTAAGTTGGCAACCGAGAGTGAAGGTTTTGTGTGTAGTGTCCTCCTGCCATGGGTTAGGGTTAGTTAGTTGGGTTCAGTGTCAAAATATAAGCCTATGCTGCTTACAGCAGGCATAAAATATGATCTCATGATCCTACTGGGTCATAAAATAAGGGATTTAAAATCTTAACCCCAGAAACACTTCAATTACTATGACCAAGTAACTAAATGATTAGTTTCTTGCAATTTGGTACCAAAAGTTGAACTGAAACTAATGATTTCACAAAGTCAGAAAATAACAACAATCAACAAGACTATTATTTGTATTACTTTAATAATCTTGAGCTTTCACATGGATCAGAAGTCCCTACTGAGGGTGGCAGACCTGAGGTCTACATAAAGGTTATACAGTGTTACATTATGTCCGTCTGCAGGGATTCAACAATATCTCATTCAAGAAAGGGGAGTCTGCATATTTACATGAAGGGGAAGACGGATAATGAAAAATAAACAAGAGAAAGAGGGAAAGATTTTGACCGCTCTCTGAATTTCAATAATTTTTTCATTGTTTGTGTCTTTCCGTCATGAAAAAGTGAATTAAAAAATGCATAAAAGCAGAGAAACTTGTGAAGGCGTCACATGCAGCTGCATAGTTTTCCTTGAAATACGCAATGACATCAATTACTCAAGTGTTCGCCTGTAGAAACGATAAACTTGACTCATTCCGAAGGTAAATTGTTTCAAAGGCTTTAATTGAGCTCCAGGCTCATGTTAGCATGTTCTTTTAAACCTCAAAACTTTCCAGAAGGTGGCACCTCCGACTTTAAACTCCTCTATTTTCCCAGAATATCGCTCATACTCAGAATGTTTGAAAAGACAAAGATTTTGTTGAATAATAAAATTAAATGAAAAACATCACTAAAACCTGAAAATGGTTATGTCAATTTAAAATACAAATCACACATTTAGGAGTCTAATATAATAAATTACAACATAAAATAATGAAGTTTCAGACTGGAAAAACAAACCTCGATCAAATATGACCCAAACAATATACAGAGGCTTATGTTGACATTATGAGCATCCTAGTGCAGCTAATATGAATATACTGATCATAACGATTACACCTAATGTAAATTTTAGTCAAGAATGAAACAAATGTCAGGCTCATGGAGCTAAAGTTAACACAATGAATTGTACATTAATGTTGGCTTCATGTGCTACAAACATGGCAAATGGAGATATTTAATATTATAGCATATGACCAGTGAAGCTACTAGTAACATACTGGAGTGAATTTTCACTGAGCATCATGCAAGAGAAACATGCAAATACAACATATTGGGGGAAGCAAACATTAGCGTACCAAATATTTTAAGTGAAGCCTATATTAGGTAACTGGGCACAGCGGGTTTAATCAAAAGCTATGTTTAGTACATCACTCCACACACTTAAAATTTCAGTGGCATTATGAATGAATAGAAAGAAGAAAATAGGTTAGGAGGAGAGTGAATGTAGTTTGTAAAGTAGCAAACAATAAGTTCTTGACATGTCAACTGTGGTGAATCTTTGTACTTCAAATGATTAAAGTCGGAGGCACCACTGTAACACTGTTTTCTGGCAATAAATCCTGTTGAATAACACATTGTACACCACCAAAATGAGATTTTTGAAAAATAAAACTAACAGCATGAAAAGCTGACTGTGGCTAATGTCAGCTAGCTAAAACAGCTTTTGCTACAGCGGATATCTGATCAAAATAAGTTCATGCTCCAGTGTTGTAGTAATCAATAATAATTCACGTCAATCAATGGAGCTACATTAGTGTGTGTGTGTGTGTGTGTGTGTGTGTGTGTGTGTGTGTGTGTGTGTGTGTGTGTGTGTGTGTGTGTGTGTGTGTGTGTGTGTGTGTGTGTGTGCAGCCTGTTTGGATGATGTAGTATTTATCAAGGTGGTTCATCTGGCAGTGAGTATGAAGTTTTCATGCAGTTGTCCGCCTTCATGCAGTGTGTGTGTGTGTGTGTGTGTGTGTGTGTGTGTGTGTGTGTGTGTGTGTGTGTGTGTGTGTGTGTGTGTGTGTGTGTGTGTGTCTGGTTTCAGGCAGATGCCTCTCCGCCTGCCTCGGTGCAGTTGAGCCTGCTGAACCCAGGCAGCCTGACGCGTCCGTGGCTGTAGACGTCGCGGTCGGAGCCCTGGTTCATGCGCTTCACCAGGTTCTTCTCGTACAGTAGTGGGTGGTATGCACCCAGCGTGCATGCAGCGTCATAGAAGCGCTGGTAGTAGTGGCAGAGCTCTGTCTTACGACGGGACGGCAGGAACTCGTACACATGCACCACATCGCACAGTGACATCATCAGGACCGTGCCTTGGTGGGAAAAAGGGGAAAAGTCACATGACATTTGTGACCAAAAACCTGCAACAGTTTAAACAACAACAGTGTAAAGTACCATATTTTCCGGACAACTGAGCGCACCTGAATATAAGCCGCACCCGAAAAATGTACAAAGAAAAAACAAGTACATCAAAAGGCCATACTTGAGGAGAAGCCCCAGGTGTCCAGGTGTAACAGGGCAGGGATTTCACTGCAGGAACACGGGGCTTACTCATATTTTCATCAATTCCCGACAATCTGTCGTTAATAGTGGTGGAAATTCCTGGACACAATTCAATTCAATTCAACTTTACTTATATAGCACCAAATGTAACAGTTACTTCCAGGTGCTTTTAACAGAGAAAAGAGAAAAACCCAACAAATCCACATGAGCAGCAGATTTATTTGCAACTGTGGAAAGAAAAACTCTCACAGGAAAAAAACACAGTTGCAGAAACCACTCAGAGGTGGAGGAATTCTGCTAACTAGTTGGGTTGAAGGTATAGATGAGAGGAGTGGATAGGATAGACAGAGGGAAATTGGAGAGATAGAGGAGAGGAGAGGATAAGATAGAAAGAGAAAAAGATTGGAGAGATAGAGAAGATGAAAGGAGAGGATAGACAGAGAGATAGACTGGGGGACAGAGGAGAGGATAGGATAGACAGAAAGATTGGAAGGATAGAGGAGAGGAAAGGATAGAATAGACAGAGATATAGATTGGGTGGGGAGATACAAACCTTGGTTTAGCTAGTCTGCAAAAAACAGACCCTGGTTCAGTTTAGGGTACAGATCTGGTAGAGGGTGAGGTAGAGAGAGGCGGGGGAGAGGTGTTTTGAAACAGCCCTAACTGTAAGCTTTAGTAAATAGAAAAGTTTTGAGTCTGGCCTTAAAAGTAGAGACTGTTTCAGTTTCCCTGACTGAAAATGGGTTAGGGTTGGGGTTAGCACTGAGAACCAAATGTTATTCTGGGACATGATGGACTAAGTTCTTTAAGATATGATGGAGCTTGGTAGTTTAGAGCTTTATAGGTTAGAAGAAGGATTTTATATTCTATTCTAGATTTAACAGGGAGCCAATGAAGAGAGGTTAGTATTGGAGTGATGTGATCTCTTATGCTGGTCCTTGTCAGGACTCTCACTGCAGCAGTTTGAATCAATTGAAGACTTTTTTAGCAGTTATTGGGGCCCCCGATAATAGGGAGTTACAATAGTCTACTCTCCAAGTAACAAATGATGGAGTAGTGTTTCAGCATCACTCTGAGTCAGCATGTTTCTAATTTTGGAAATATTGCGGAGGTGAAAAATGACAGTCCTGCAGATTTGTTTAATGTTTGACTTAAAGGATAAATCCTGGTAAAAAAAAGAAAAAAACTCCCAGGTTCCTCACAGTGGTACTGGAGGTCAAAGTAATACCAGTAGTGTGACTATATCTTTAGATAATTTCTCTATCAGATGTTTTGGACAAAATATAATAGTTTTAGTTTTATCCGAGTTCAGGAGCAGGAAATTACGGCTCATCCAATTCTTTGTCTTCAAGACGAGCTTCTAGTTAGAAAAAAATGAATGGACTCAAAAACTCTTTCTTCCCCATTGCCATCAGACTTCTGAACAGCTTCTGACATGTTTACATTTTGCACATGTCACTTTCTTACTAATATTTTTGCACTGCTCTGTTATTTTATTTTATTTTAAATTTTACTTATTTTATTCTATTTGTATTCTATTTTCTTGTGTATATACTTACTTATTTATGTATGTCGGCACCAGGGTAGACGGCAAAGTAAGAATTTAGTTCACTGTGAAACCTGGCTTTTACTGTTGAGATGACAATAAAACACCTTGAACCTTGAAAGTTGGTTATTGTCATCAGGTTTCATAGATAAATAGATTTGTGTGTCATCTGCATATCAATGGAAGTTAATGGAGGGATTTAAAAAAAAAAAAAACATTCCCTACAGGAAGCATGTAAAAAGTAAAAAGTATAGGACCAAAGACAGAACCCTGTGGAACTCCATGTTTAACCTCAGTGAACATGAACAAAGTGGAACCTTCTGATAAATATGATCGGAACCAGTTTCGTGCTGAACCTTTAAGCCAGATGATGTGTTCTAGTCTCTGTAATAGGGTGTTCTGATCAATAGTATCAATGTTCTGATCAATAGTATCAATGTTCTGATCAATAGTACCAATGTTCTGATCAATAGTATCAATGTTCTGATCAATAGTACCAATGTTCTGATCAATAGTACCAATGTTCTGATCAATAGTATCAATGTTCTGATCAATAGTACCAATGTTCTGATCAATAGTATCAATGTTCTGATCAATAGTATCAATGTTCTGATCAATAGTACCAATGTTCTGATCAATAGTATCAATGTTCTGATCAATAGTACCAATGTTCTGATCAATAGTATCAATGTTCTGATCAATAGTATCAATGTTCTGATCAATAGTACCAATGTTCTGATCAATAGTATCAATGTTCTGATCAATAGTACCAATGTTCTGATCAATAGTATCAATGTTCTGATCAATAGTACCAATGTTCTGATCAATAGTATCAATGTTCTGATCAATAGTACCAATGTTCTGATCAATAGTATCAATGTTCTGATCAATAGTACCAATGTTCTGATCAATAGTACCAATGTTCTGATCAATAGTATCAATGTTCTGATCAATAGTACCAATGTTCTGATCAATAGTTTCAATGTTCTGATCAATAGTATCAATGTTCTGATCAATAGTATCAATGTTCTGATCAATAGTACCAATGTTCTGATCAATAGTACCAATGTTCTGATCAATAGTACCAATGTTCTGATCAATAGTACCAATGTTCTGATCAATAGTACCAATGTTCTGATCAATAGTACCAATGTTCTGATCAATAGTACCAATGTTCTGATCAATAGTATCAATGTTCTGATCAATAGTACCAATGTTCTGATCAATAGTTTCAATGTTCTGATCAATAGTCAATGTTCTGATCAATAGTACCAATGTTCTGATCAATAGCACCAATGTTCTGATCAATAGTCAATGTTGTGATCAATAGTACCAATGTTCTGATCAATAGTATCAATGTTCTGATCAATAGTTTCAATGTTCTGATCAATAGTCAATGTTCTGATCAATAGCACCAATGTTCTGATCAATAGCACCAATGTTCTGATCAATAGTACCAATGTTCTGATCAATAGTTTCAATGTTCTGATCAATAGTCAATGTTCTGATCAATAGTACCAATGTTCTGATCAATAGTACCAATGTTCTGATCAATAGCACCAATGTTCTGATCAATAGTACCAATGTTCTGATCAATAGTCAATGTTCTGATCAATAGTATCAATGTTCTGATCAATAGTATCAATGTTCTGATCAATAGTTTCAATGTTCTGATCAATAGTCAATGTTCTGATCAATAGTTTCAATGTTCTGATCAATAGTGTCAATGTTCTGATCAATAGTGTCAATGTTCTGATCAATAGTTTCAATGTTCTGATCAATAGTCAATGTTCTGATCAATAGTGTCAATGTTCTGATCAATAGTTTCAATGTTCTGATCAATAGTCAATGTTCTGATCAATAGTGTCAATGTTCTGATCAATAGTCAATGTTCTGATCAATAGTGTCAATGTTCTGATCAATAGTGTCAATGTTCTGATCAATAGTTTCAATGTTCTGATCAATAGTCAATGTTCTGATCAATAGTTTCAATGTTCTGATCAATAGTCAATGTTCTGATCAATAGTGTCAATGTTCTGATCAATAGTGTCAATGTTCTGATCAATAGTTTCAATGTTCTGATCAATAGTCAATGTTCTGATCAATAGTTTCAATGTTCTGATCAATAGTCAATGTTCTGATCAATAGTGTCAATGTTCTGATCAATAGTGTCAATGTTCTGATCAATAGTTTCAATGTTCTGATCAATAGTCAATGTTCTGATCAATAGTTTCAATGTTCTGATCAATAGTGTCAATGTTCTGATCAATAGTGTCAATGTTCTGATCAATAGTGTCAATGTTCTGATCAATAGTGTCAATGTTCTGATCAATAGTGTCAATGTTCTGATCAATAGTGTCAAATGTAGCGCTGAGATCTAATGCTAGGTTTACACTATGTTCCCAGCAGCCACGTTCACCCGTGACGTAGTGCGCCGTGGGATTTTGGGGAATTCCGAGGAAGGTCTGGTACGTTTGTCACTTTCTGTCAAGGCTTTCTACAAATGAAATGTGGACGCCGCGCCATTTTGAGGCGTCTGTGCCTGGAAGGACCACCAAAAATGAAGGTGATCATTAGATCTCTTAATAATTTCAATTTTCCATCAATTACTTCCAGTGATTTATCCCATTAAGTAATCTATTACTTACAGTAATTTAGGTTTAGCCCTAACCCAAACCCTACACTAACAACCAACCATAAA
>NC_137663.1:28572629-28590129 GCF_963422515.1 Blennius ocellaris | reverse complement strand
TAGTATTAGCTGGTTTCTATGTGTTTAGTATTAGCTGGTGGCTACATCATCACATCTGTTAGCTGCTACTGTTAGCTTAGTTTCTCTTATGTATAAAGCACATCCTGTTTCCCTGTCCGGCCTCACCTGATAGTTCTGCACCACCTTCCTCATCCTGCTTCCCAGCATGCTGCTGGACATGTCATCATCCCACACTTCTCCCAGCAACCCGTGAGGTCCGAAGAACTCGGCATCGCTGCCTCGGCCGCTCAGCTCCCCCCGCCGCCGCCCACCGAACAGCGTTTCCAGGGCACGGGTTAAGGGGCGGGGCAGCAGCCGTGCAAAGAAGCCTGAAGGCTCCCGCTTCCTCTTGGAGGGCGAGTTGCCAGCTTCATGCGTGTGGTTTGGGGAGGAGAGCACAGGAATGGGGCGGTGAGGGTCACCCGGGACGACCCCCGGTAGCTTCTGAGGGTCGACATACACGGGCTTCGCTCCTCCTCGCAGCACCTGTGGGAGTCACAGGAAGCTAACACTGGCTACAGGAAAAAGTCGAGTGTGGTAAAAAGGTCAGATGTGTCAGGAGTGTGATGAGGGCAGCGAGAAAGGGAGAAAAGAGGAGTTTACAGAAGGAACACAAATCCATCTGTTTAGCAGTGTAGGTTGCAGAGCTGCTGTCATATACAACCTTGGAGATTGTTCAAATTTGCACATAGAAAGTAACCAGATCAAAACGCTTTCAAGAATCTACATAGACAAACCTGGAAACTCTCCAGCGCTTTTATTTTGAAAGGTTCCTCAAGTGTTTGTCTTCACTATGATGTTTTGGTCGTTCAGTACAGGGCTACAGAGTGTTTTGGACAGACGTTGGGAAGCTCCACATGAAAGCATCTGATGAACAGGAAGCCAAAGGGGAGAGGAAGAGGAAGTGTTAAATACCTTTATGACAGAGTGGGTGCGTGGTTGAGCCCGAGTCCGTGCTCGAATGCCAAAGATGGCGTCGGTGACGGGTACGCTGTTCTCGGCACAGAGCGCATAGAGCAGAGCCATGGAGACGCAGAAGAAGGCCATGCAGAGCGCCCCGCGGCGAGCACGACGCCTCAGACGCCACAGCAGGCTGACTCTGTCCATCGCTGCCCCGGGAATCTGCACACGCATGCACGCATGCACGCACGCACGCACGCACGCACGCACACACACACACACACACACAGTGTTGGTGCTCTACAATCTGGATCTTCATCTTTACAAAATGCTTCATTGTTGCTTGTTGAAATGCTCAATTCAACAGTCCCTGTCATTTTTCCATGGCGCATTGTGAGGAAGAGGACTTCCATGAGAACCAGTCTCAGATACAGGAAATACAGTGACACAATCTACACAGCAGAATGAGGACGTGGGGGGTGATTTCAACTGCCTTGGGCAAATGGGGGCAATGAGGCAGAAAGAGACAAGGAGGAAGAAGAGAAGGAGAAAGATGGCTGTAGTCACTGAAGGACAGATGGACTAAACAGTAAGGCTGTAACAATGTATGTACTGGTACCCGTACCAAGACCAGGGCTCAACATTAAGGCTTTCCCGAACATCCAGGGCTAGTAAAAGCTTTGCTCGGGCAACTTACAGTAATCATCTACCCGCCTGCCAGACTGGACTTGTGGTTTTTTGGCGATATTTTGACTTTTTTTCGGCAAAATTCCCTTGGTATCGCCAATGGATCATGCCATCGCCGCGCACGGCCATTTTTCGGCCCAAGTGCGCGATCAAATGAATCTCGCCGATGACCGTATTAAAGACCACGGCCGATCGCAGCTGCTATTTTTTTCCCAATTCATGTTCCCATTCTGGTCAATGACGCAGAGTCTCACCTGGAAAACATTGTAATTCGATAATTCCTAGGGATTGCCTCGAATTACGTAGTCGGGGAAACTCCTCGTCGTCCGCAATTTGGAATTTTTCACAACATCAACATTTAGATCGTCACCGGAACGAATTATAAACTCAGTCGAATTCAAACCATACTACTACATACTACCTACTGCCACACCTTATTTATTGTACAAGTCCCTTTTTATCCATATACATTTTTTAATAACATGGTAAATGTGTGTCATGTATTTTTATTATATTAACAAATCAAATTGTGTCCCTGTCCTTTCTCCTCTTCCTGCTCAGTCAACTTTTTTTCTGAACCATAAAAAGTTATGAAACTTTGGGATTAGAAAGTTAAAATAATCAAAAATTCGACATTTACACATAAACGCAGGAACAAATCTCCACAAACAATGATTTCCAGCATCTCACACTGCCTGTGCCTCCGTCTCGACCGTCTGCCACTGGAGCACGGGGAATACTCGGGTTTGGAAACCCACTTCTCGGAACCTTTGCAGAAACTTCGCCATTGGATGACCAACTCAGATCCCTCGGAACTCGGCTCCAAGTTAAGACTTTCAATTTCAGTTCAATTCCTCTCCCATTCCTATTTTATAAGAAACTCTCTGCAAGGGTCCCCGACTGCCTCTTGATGGTTTTATCTGACTGCCTCTTGATGGTTTTATCTGACTGCCTCCTGCTGGTTTTATCTGACTGCCTCTTGCTGGTTTTATCTGACTGCCTCTTGCTGGTTATATCTGACTGCCTCCTGCTGGTTTTATCCGACTGCCTCCTGCTGGTTTTATCTGACTGCCTCTTGCTGGTTTTATCTGACTGCCTCTTGATGGTTTTATCTGACTGCCTCTTGCTGGTTTTATCTGACTGCCTCCTGCTGGTTATATCTGACTGCCTCCTGCTGGTTTTATCTGACTGCCTCTTGATGGTTATATCTGACTGCCTCCTGCTGGTTTTATCTGACTGCCTCTTGCTGGTTTTATCTGACTGCCTCTTGCTGGTTATATCTGACTGCCTCCTGCTGGTTTTATCCGACTGCCTCCTGCTGGTTTTATCTGACTGCCTCTTGCTGGTTTTATCTGACTGCCTCTTGATGGTTTTATCTGACTGCCTCTTGCTGGTTTTATCCGACTGCCTCCTGCTGGTTTTATCTGACTGCCTCCTGCTGGTTTTATCTGACTGCCTCCTGCTGGTTTTATCTGACTGCCTCCTGCTGGTTTTATCTGACTGCCTCTTGATGGTTATATCTGACTGCCTCTTGCTGGTTATATCTGACTGCCTCTTGCTGGTTTTATCTGACTGCCTCTTGATGGTTATATCTGACTGCCTCTTGATGGTTTTATCTGACTGCCTCCTGCTGGTTATATCTGACTGCCTCCTGCTGGTTTTATCTGACTGCCTCTTGATGGTTTTATCTGACTGCCTCTTGATGGTTTTATCTGACTGCCTCTTGCTGGTTTTATCTGACTGCCTCTTGCTGGTTTTATCCGACTGCCTCCTGCTGGTTTTATCTGACTGCCTCCTGCTGGTTTTATCTGACTGCCTCCTGCTGGTTTTATCTGACTGCCTCTTGATGGTTTTATCCGACTGCCTCCTGCTGGTTATATCTGACTGCCTCTTGCTGGTTATATCTGACTGCCTCCTGCTGGTTTTATCCGACTGCCTCCGGCTGGTTATATCTGACTGCCTCCTGCTGGTTTTATCCGACTGCCTCTTGATGGTTTTATCTGACTGCCTCTTGATGGTTTTATCTGACTGCCTCTTGATGGTTATATCTGACTGCCTCCTGCTGGTTATATCTGACTGCCTCTTGCTGGTTATATCCGACTGCCTCTTGCTGGTTTTATCCGACTGCCTCCTGCTGGTTATATCTGACTGCCTCTTGCTGGTTTTATCTGACTGCCTCCTGCTGGTTTTATCTGACTGCCTCCTGCTGGTTTTATCTGACTGCCTCCTGCTGGTTATATCTGACTGCCTCCTGCTGGTTATATCTGACTGCCTCCTGCTGGTTTTATCTGACTGCCTCCTGCTGGTTATATCTGACTGCCTCCTGCTGGTTTTATCTGACTGCCTCCTGCTGGTTATATCTGACTGCCTCCTGCTGGTTATATCTGACTGCCTCCTGCTGGTTTTATCTGACTGCCTCTTGCTGGTTTTATCCGACTGCCTCCTGCTGGTTATATCTGACTGCCTCCTGCTGGTTATATCTGACTGCCTCCTGCTGGTTTTATCCGACGGCCTCCTGCTGGTTTTATCCGACTGCCTCCTGCTGGTTTTATCCGACTGCCTCTTGCTGGTTATATCCGACTGCCTCTTGCTGGTTTTATCCGACTGCCGACTGCTGGTTTTATCCGACTGCCTCCTGCTGGTTTTATCTGACTCCCTCCTGCTGGTTTTATCCGACTGCCTCCTGCTGGTTTTATCTGACTGCCTCTTGCTGGTTATATCCGACTGCCTCTTGCTGGTTTTATCCGACTGCCGACTGCTGGTTTTATCCGACTGCCGACTGCTGGTTTTATCTGACTCCCTCCTGCTGGTTTTATCCGACTGCCTCTTGCTGGTTTTATCCGACTGCCGACTGCTGGTTTTATCCGACTGCCTCCTGCTGGTTTTATCTGACTGCCTCTTGCTGGTTTTATCCGACTGCCTCTTGCTGGTTTTATCTGACTGCCTCTTGCTGGTTTTATCCGACTGCCTCCTGCTGGTTTTATCTGACTGCCTCTTGCTGGTTTTATCCGACTGCCTCTTGCTGGTTTTATCTGACTGCCTCTTGCTGGTTTTATCTGTATCTGAGCCTCTGAAATCACAGCATAACAAATGTGCAATGTCATCAAAGCAACACAATAACATGGATGTTATTAAAGCCGTTGTCCAGCAGGCGGCGCTCTGCCGCCAGACGTCAGCGTTTTAAACCTGCAGCTGTCAGGAGAAGCTCTGACATCAGAACAGTGAGCAGCAGCGCCCCCAGGCTGTCAGCAGGAGATTTACACCTCCGTGAAGCTGTGTCCTCCTCCACCCTAAACTCACTAAAATAGTCCCAGTGGGTGGAGCTGCTGAGAGCTGAAACATGGTGCTGCTGCTTGATGGAGAATTTCTCCTGATTAAAACAGTGGTAGTGAGGTTTTAAAGATAGAGCTAGTTTATTAGAGACCATGACGTCACTCAGACCCTCACATTGTCCACATGGTTTATAGAACTAGTTTATTAGAGACCATGACGTCACTCAGACCCTCACACTGTCCACATGGTTTATAGAACTAGTTTATTAGAGACCATGACGTCACTCAGACTCTCACATTGTCCACATGGTTTATAGAACTAGTTTATTAGAGACCATGACGTCACTCAGACCCTCACATTGTCCACATGGTTTATAGAACTAGTTTATTAGAGACCATGATGTCACTCAGACCCCCACATTGTCCACATGGTTTATAGAACTAGTTTATTAGAGACCATGACGTCACTCAGACCACCACACTGTCCACATGGTTTATAGAACTAGTTTATTAGAGACCATGACGTCACTCAGACCCTCACATTGTCCACATGGTTTATAGAACTAGTTTATTAGAGACCATGATGTCACTCAGACCCCCACATTGTCCACATGGTTTATAGAACTAGTTTATTAGAGACCATGACGTCACTCAGACCACCACACTGTCCACATGGTTTATAGAACTAGTTTATTAGAGACCATGACGTCACTTAGACCCTCAAATTGTCCACATGGTTTAAAGATAGAACTAGTATATTAGAGACCCACATTGTCCACATGAACTAAAAGACTTTGTCCTGCTTCCTTTTCTCACCTTCTACTGACCTCAAGTCGTCTTTAGAGAGAAAACATGTAAACATTCCTATATTTACTACTTTACTGGAGAGACTGTTTATTACTGTCTCATGTAAAATCTACTATAATGAGAAAAATAATATTAAAGCAAACAGCTGTGGTGTCAGAATACTATCAGTATCAGCAGAAATCCACATTCTGGTATCAGTATCAGCCGAAATCCATACTCTGGTATCGGCATCAGCAGATATCCACACTCTGGTATCGGTATCAGCAGATATCCACACTCTGGTATTGGTATCAGCAGATATCCACACTCTGGTATCGGTATCAGCAGAAATCCACACTCTGGTATCGGTATCAGCAGATATCCACACTCTGGTATCGGTATCAGCAGATATCCACACTCTGGTATCGGTATCAGCAGAAATCCACACTCTGGTATCGGTATCAGCAGATATCCACACTCTGGTATCGGTATCAGCAGATATCCACACTCTGGTATCGGTATCAGCAGATATCTACACTCTGGTATTGGGATCAGATTGGTGGTGAAAAAACGTGGATCGGTGCTTCCCTAATGTAAAGGGCTGGATTTATGCATGAGGGTCATGATCCCACTTGCTTGTGTATGAAATGTTGGAGATTAAATAAAATATGTCACCTAAAAGGCTCCAACATCTCCAATGATTGGCAGACTAACAAAAAAAGGTAAGGTTTGAAAAATGACCAATTTCTCTCTGTTCCATACTCTATGACTCAGGCGTGTCAGTCACGTGACACATTAGCACTGATATTAAACCCACAAGCAGCAAAACGAGTAAAAAACAGTCGTCTTTGGAAAGTTTCTTAGCAAAGGGCAAAAGGGCCAGTGAGGAGACAGAAGAATAACATTTAAGTAAGTCGAAAGTCTTACAATTACACAGTGGATTCACCTTAACTATTATATTTACAAAATACCACCATTTTTGTGTTGGTTGTATCATTTTATTTTGTTGCATTTATCCACCACACCTTAAGGCCAGTCCATAAAAATATTGTCTGCCATTAAACCGATCTGTGGCACACAAGGGTTTGGAACTGACGTTTGAGATTACACTACAGAACGCCAGGTGTGATCCAGCTACCTTAACACAGTTTACCCTCCCAATGACCTCCAGCCTCTGAGATTTCTCCCTTCAGCAGCTAAAAGGAATGTTCAGTGAGAACTTGTCTTTTGTTCTTAAACACAACTGGGTTAGGTTGTAATCTGAATTTAAATGAGAAATTACACTATCTTTATCTTAATTTTGTTCTGTGCACTCTTAATCTTGTTGTAGTTGTTTGGATGTTTTAAAAAAGGGGGGTGAATATGGTGTGTGTGTGTGTGTGTGTGTGTGTGTGTGTGTGTGTGTGTGTGTGTGTGTGTGTGTGTGTGTGTGTGTGTGTGTGTGTGTGTGTGTGTGTGTGTGTGTGTGTGTGTGTGTGTGTGTGTGTGTAGACCCTAAACTGGATGAAGGAGGTGTCTTTGTGTTGGACTTGTTGCCATGCAGCTCATGATGGCAGCAGGAGAAGTGAGCGTCTGTGCTGCAGCAGAGCGACTGACAAGCCGACAGTGGACTGGACAATCAGCCTCTGGAGGAAACAGCTGCTTCCACTCGGTTTCAAGTGAGGGAGAAAAGAGCCTTTCACAAAGATCGCACTCAGAAGCACCGCTTGTCCTGCAGTCATCTTCAGAAATACTACATTTTAAATCAAAAACTTGCATCAGGAACATTGGGGGGCAGAATGAGGAGTTACACTTTACCCCTCGGTTCGTTGGAAACATGCTTTTTCCTGCTCGTCCCTGTGTGCGTGACATTGTCAGTGCCAGTGGCCTGTTAGCAGTTTGTGGACTTTTAAAAACAATCAATGAATCACAGTGACCTAAAATCATTCATCGATCTCATTGGTTCAAACATCCTGCGAAAAAGACAACAAAAAAAAACCACACCAGCATTTATCCACCCTGACAGCCGGAATCCTGGTGGATCACGGTTCTTGTAATAAAGAAAACAAAAAATGTTGCAAATGTTTTAGAATTGCAGAAAAACACACTTACAGAGAAGCAGCTCAGTGTAACGGGGCCTCGTGATAAAAACAGCTGAGAAGTAAAGTGCCACAGTGACAAGTGGTCAAGTTCTTCTCTGTAACGTCCAGATTAGATCGAAGTCCAGATTATAGAGTATCTTCCTCCCCTAACACCAGATTATAGAGTATCTTCCTCCCCTAACACCAGATTATAGAGCATCTTCCTCCTCTAACACCAGATTATAGAGCATCTTCCTCCTCTAATCCAGATTATAGAGCATCTTCCTCCTCTAACACCAGATTATAGAGCATCTTCCTCCTCTGATATCAGATTATAGAGCATCTTCCTCCTCTAACACCAGATTATAGAGCGTCTTCCTCCTCTAATCCAGATTATAGAGCATCTTCCTCCCCTAACACCAGATTATAGAGCACCTTCCTCCTCTAACCCAGATTATAGAGCATCTTCCTCCCCTAACACCAGATTATAGAGCACCGTCCTCCTCTAACACCAGATTATAGAGCATCTTCCTCCTCAAACATCAGATTATAGAGCATCTTCCTCCTCTAACACCAGATTATAGAGCATCTCCCTCCTCTAATCCAGATTATAGAGCACCTTCCTCCTCTAACACCAGATTATAGAGCATCATCCTCCTCTAACACCAGATTATAGAGCATCTTCCTCCCCTAATCCAGATTATAGAGCATCTTCCTCCTCTGACATCAGATTATAGAGCAGCTTCCCCCTCTGACATCAGACTATAGAGCATCTTCCTCCTCTAATCCAGATTATAGAGCATCTTCCTCCCCTAATCCAGATTATAGAGCATCTTCCTCCTCTGAATCAGACTATAGAGCATCTTCCTCCTCTAACACTAGATTATAGAGCATCTTCCTCCTCTAACATTGTTCTGTTTGGAGCAGGCTACCTTCTGCAGGGAGCTTGGTGTGTTTGGAGCAGGCTACATGCTGGAGCCATGGTGACAGGTTAAATGTTGGAAGAGAACGTCACTTCTTCCACTGTTTACTCTGCTCTCTGTGAGTTGAGTATTGATGATGATGTCACATCTCAGCTGTGCAGTCTGTAAACACAGTGATGTGTCACACCTCTACCTTATCTGTTTGTCGGGAGATCAGCTGTTACTACTGCTGAGTCATTCACTCACACACTCACACACATTACCTTGTAGGCCATGGCGATCACCGTGTGTGTGTATGTGTGTTCCTCCACACACTCAGTGTTGCTGATGTTGTTGCCTAGCAACGGGCTGTTGTCTCCAGGTGTTCCTTCCTCCCCTCTGTAGAAGAAATACATTTATATGTGAGCCCTTTCTAACACCACTCAGTATATTTCTGCTTCAGATTTATTCACTTTTATACTTTCTGATACAATCACAAGTAAATGAGCTTCAAGATTTGGAGAAATCCAAGCAAATGTTTCAAAGATCTTGTAATAAAGGTTTTAAATTGTTGATCTCCTGCGAACAACTTGAGCAATAAACTCCTAAGGAAGCTTTATTTTCTTTCCTTCCTGCTGCAGTTTTCTTCATGATGTTAAAATATTCATCTCCAGTCGGTGAGCTGCAGAAATAAGTCGTGCAGATTTGGGTCAGAACCTGCATTTAATGCTCACATCTGCACAACCTGAAAGAGGAAGTCCCGCCCCTTTAGCCAGCTGGTGGCGAATGGCTGGTCACACGCAACTGCAATGTAGTCTTCAGGCCAGATAATTCAGTCTTCCTCACTACTTCCACTTTAATGCTCCTCTACCTCCTCACTACTTCCACTTTAATCCTCCTCTACCTCCTCACTACTTCCACTTTAATGCTCCTCTACCTCCTCACTACTTCCACTTTAATCCTCCTCTACCTCCTCACTACTTCCACTTTAATGCTCCTCTACCTCCTCACTACTTCCACTTTAATCCTCCTCTACCTCCTCACTACTTCCACTTTAATCCTCCTCTACCTCCTCACTACTTCCACTTTAATGCTCCTCTACCTCCTCACTACTTCCACTTTTATCCTCCTCTACCTCCTCACTACTTCCACTTTAATCCTCCTCTACCTCCTCACTACTTCCACTTTAATCCTCCTCTACCTCCTCACTACTTCCACTTTTATCCTCCTCTACCTCCTCACTACTTCCACTTTAATCCTCCTCTACCTCCTCACTACTTCCACTTTAATCCTCCTCTACCTCCTCACTACTTCCACTTTAATGCTCCTCTACCTCCTCACTACTTCCACTTTAATCCTCCTCTACCTCCTCACTACTTCCACTTTAATCCTCCTCTACCTCCTCACTACTTCCACTTTAATCCTCCTCTACCTCCTCACTACTTCCACTTTTATCCTCCTCTACCTCCTCACTACTTCCACTTTAATCCTCCTCTACCTCCTCACTACTTCCACTTTAATCCTCCTCTACCTCCTCACGTCTTCCACTTTAATCCTCCACTACTTCCTCACTACTTCCACTTTAATCCTCCTCTACTTCCTCAACTTCCTCACCACTTCCACTGTAATCCTCCTCTACTTCCTCAACTTCCTCACTACTTCCACTTTAATCCTCCTCTACCTCCTCACTACTTCCACTTTAATCCTCCTCTACCTCCTCACTACTTCCACTTTAATCCTCCACTACTTCCTCACAGTAACAAACATGTACTGGGGGTCCCTGAGCATGACTCTCAGTGCCCACCAGCTTATGAACTCTCCAGCAGCCTGAATATTCAGGGGCCTAAATAAGTTAAATTAGTCTCTTTCTGTTCCACTCTCCAGACGGTAAATGCCACAAACGCTTGACTCCGCCCACATTCTTAAAGTTTGCCCCGAAGTTTGCTCTGCAATAGGTGCAGTAGGGTTAGGGTTAGGGTTAGCTGCAGTAGGGTTAGGGTTAGCTGCAGTAGGGTTAGGGTTAGGGTTAGCTGCAGTAGGGTTAGGGTTAGGGTTAGCTGCAGTAGGGTTAGGGTTAGCTGCAGTAGCGTTAGGGTTAGGGTTAGCTGCAGTAGGGTTAGGGTGAGCTGCAGTAGGGTTAGGGTTAGCTGCAGTAGCGTTAGGGTTAGGGTGAGCTGCAGTAGGGTTAGGGTTAGCTGCAGTAGCGTTAGGGTTAGGGTGAGCTGCAGTAGGGTTAGGGCTAGGGTGAGCTGCAGTAGGGTTAGGGTTAGCTGCAGTAGCGTTAGGGTTAGGGTGAGCTGCAGTAGGGTTAGGGTTAGCTGCAGTAGCGTTAGGGTTAGGGTTAGCTGCAGTAGGGTTAGGGTTAGCTGCAGTAGCGTTAGGGTTAGGGTTAGCTGCAGTAGGGTTAGGTTTAGGGTGAGCTGCAGTAGGGTTAGGGTGAGCTGCAGTAGGGTTAGGGTTAGCTGCAGTAGCGTTAGGGTTAGGGTGAGCTGCAGTAGGGTTAGGGTTAGCTGCAGTAGCGTTAGGGTTAGGGTGAGCTGCAGTAGGGTTAGGGTTAGCTGCAGTAGGGTTAGGGTTAGCTGCAGTAGCGTTAGGGTTAGGGTTAGCTGCAGTAGGGTTAGGGTTAGCTGCAGTAGCGTTAGGGTTAGGGTTAGCTGCAGTAGGGTTAGGTTTAGGGTGAGCTGCAGTAGGGTTAGGGTGAGCTGCAGTAGGGTTAGGGTTAGCTGCAGTAGCGTTAGGGTTAGGGTGAGCTGCAGTAGGGTTAGGGTTAGCTGCAGTAGCGTTAGGGTTAGGGTGAGCTGCAGTAGGGTTAGGGTTAGCTGCAGTAGCGTTAGGGTTAGGGTGAGCTGCAGTAGGGTTAGGGTGAGCTGCAGTAGGGTTAGGGTTAGCTGCAGTAGCGTTAGGGTTAGGGTTAGCTGCAGTAGGGTTAGGTTTAGGGTGAGCTGCAGTAGGGTTAGGGTGAGCTGCAGTAGGGTTAGGGTTAGCTGCAGTAGCGTTAGGGTTAGGGTGAGCTGCAGTAGGGTTAGGGTTAGCTGCAGTAGCGTTACGGTTAGGGTGAGCTGCAGTAGGGTTAGGGTTAGGGTGAGCTGCAGTAGCGTTAGGGTTAGCTGCAGTAGGGTTAGGGTTAGCTGCAGTAGCGTTAGCTGCAGTAGGGTTAGGTTTAGGGTGAGCTGCAGTAGGGTTAGGGTGAGCTGCAGTAGGGTTAGGGTTAGCTGCAGTAGCGTTAGGGTTAGGGTGAGCTGCAGTAGGGTTAGGGTTAGCTGCAGTAGCGTTAGGGTTAGGGTGAGCTGCAGTAGGGTTAGGGTTAGCTGCAGTAGCGTTAGGGTTAGGGTTAGCTGCAGTAGGGTTAGGTTTAGGGTGAGCTGCAGTAGGGTTAGGGTTAGCTGCAGTAGCGTTAGGGTTAGGGTGAGCTGCAGTAGGGTTAGGTTTAGGGTGAGCTGCAGTAGGGTTAGGGTTAGCTGCAGTAGAAGCTGCAGTCCATTTCTATCTTCAGTAAACATACTTTGTCTGGCTATATGAGTATCTTTCTGCGATACAACAGCTCTTTATACTGCATTTCTGCATAACAAGGTGTAGTTTTGGCTCCAAAAAGTTAGTGGGGGTGGATTGATCCTGAATAAGCACTACTGAAGGCCGAGGTCTGAAATGCATGGCCGCCATTGTACTACAATATATACCAGGGGTGGCCAACCCACATTCAGGCCTTTGCCTCTCAGTATGTGGCTTTTCAACCCAAGAACTGGCTTAGAGCCAAACCAACCAAAAGGTCTTGGTGGGGAATCGAACCCTCGTCCTCCTCCATCAGAGTCCAGGACCAAACTACCAGTGAGTCAATGATGGTGCTGAGTCAAGTGTATGGACCTCTTGTGACCCTGGACAGGAGGGCAGGTGAGAGAGACAGGAGGCTGCAGGGCAGGAGGGTAGGGGGGTTGGAGGGGTAGGAGGCTGCAGGGCAGGAGGGCAGGAGGCTGCAGGGCAGGAGGGCAGGAGGCTGCAGGGCAGGAGGCCAGGAGGCTGTTGGGCAGGAGGGCAGGAGGGCAGGAGGTTGTAGGGCAGGAGGGCAGGAGGCTGCAGGGCAGGAGGGCAGGAGGCTGCAGGGCAGGAGGGCAGGAGGCTGTAGGGCAGGAGGGCAGGAGGGCAGGAGGTTGTAGGGCAGGAGGGCAGGAGGCTGCAGGGCAGGAGGGCAGGAGGGCAGGTGGCTGCAGGGCAGGAGGGCAGGAGGCAGCAGGGCAGGAGGGCAGGAGGGCAGGAGGCTGTAGGGCAGGAGGGCAGGAGGCTGCAGGGCAGGAGGGCAGGAGGCTGTAGGGCAGGAGGGCAGGAGGCTGCAGGGCAGGAGGGCAGGAGGGCAGGAGGCTGCAGGGCAGGAGGGCAGGAGGCTGTAGGACAGGAGGGCAGGAGGCTGCAGGGCAGGAGGGCAGGAGGGCAGGAGGCTGTAGGGCAGGAGGGCAGGAGGCTGTAGGGCAGGAGGGCAGGAGGGCAGGAGGCTGCAGGGCAGGAGGGCAGGAGGGCAGGAGGCTGCAGGGCAGGAGGCTGTAGGGCAGGAGGGCAGGAGGGCAGGAGGCTGTAGGGCAGGAGGGCAGGAGGCTGCAGGGCAGGAGGGCAGGAGGCTGCAGGGCAGGAGGGCAGGAGGCTGCAGGGCAGGAGGGCAGGAGGGCAGGAGGCTGCAGGGCAGGAGGGCAGGAGGCTGTAGGGCAGGAGGGCAGGAGGCTGCAGGGCAGGAGGGCAGGAGGCTGCAGGGCAGGAGGGCAGGAGGCTGTAGGACAGGAGGGCAGGAGGCTGCAGGGCAGGAGGGCAGGAGGCTGTAGGACAGGAGGGCAGGAGGCTGCAGGGCAGGAGGGCAGGAGGCTGCAGGGCAGGAGGGCAGGAGGGCAGGAGGGCAGGAGGCTGTAGGGCAGGAGGGCAGGAGGCTGCAGGGCAGGAGGGCAGGAGGGCAGGAGGCTGCAGGGCAGGAGGGCAGGAGGCTGCAGGGCAGGAGGGCAGGAGGGCAGGAGGCTGCAGGGCAGGAGGGCAGGAGGCTGCAGGGCAGGAGGGCAGGAGGCTGCAGGGCAGGAGGGCAGGAGGCTGCAGGGCAGGAGGGCAGGTGAGAGAGACAGGAGGTGGCATGCAGTGTGTGTGTGTGTGTGTGTGTGTGTGTGTGTGTGTGTGTGTGTGTGTGTGTGTGTGTGTGTGTGTGTGTGTGTGTGTGTGTGTTGGGGCAGTATAAGACAGGAAGCAACTATCTATTCACAGATATTAATTTGTCCATCCATCCATTGTCTGCCGCTTATCCAGGCCGGGTCACGGAGGCAGCAGTCTGAGAAGAGTTTCCCAGACTTCCCTCACCCCAGACTCTTCCTCCAGCTCTTCTGGTGGAACCCCAAGGTGTTCCCAGGCCATAGAGAGACATAGTCCCTCCAGGTGTCCTGGGTCTGTCCTGAGGCCTCCTACCGGAGGGACATGACCGGAACACCCCCTGGGGAGGCGTCTGGGGGGGAATCTGAAACAGGTGCCTGAACCTCCTCATCTGGATCCTCTGGATGTGGAGGAGCAGCGGCTCCTCCCCCTATCTCTAAGGGTGACTGAGCTCCTCACCCTATCTCTAAGGGTGACTGAGCTCCTCCCCCTATCTCTAAGGGTGACTGAGCTCCTCCCCCTATCTCTAAGGGTGACTGAGCTCCTCCCCCTATTTCTAAGGGTGACTGAGCTCCTCACCCCATCTCTAAGGGTGACTGAACTCCTCCCCCCATCTCTTAGGGTGACTGAACTCCTCCCCCTATCTCTAAGGGTGACTGAGCTCCTCACCCCATCTCTAAGGGTGACTGAGCTCCTCCCCCTATCTCTAAGGGTGACTGAGCTCCTCCCCCTATCTCTAAGGGTGACTGAGCTCCTCCCCCTATTTCTAAGGGTGACTGAGCTCCTCACCCCATCTCTAAGGGTGACTGAACTCCTCCCCCCATCTCTAAGGGTGACTGAGCTCCTCACCCCATCTCTAAGGGTGACTGAGCTCCTCACCCTATCTCTCAGGGTGACTGAGCTCCTCCCCCTATCTCTAAGGGTGACTGAGCTCCTCCCCCCATCTCTAAGAGTAACTGAGGTCCTCCCCCTATTTCTAAGGGTGACTGAGCTCCTCCCCCTATCTCTAAGGGTGACTGAGCTCCTCCCCCTATCTCTAAGGGTTACTGAGGTCCTCCCCCTATCTCTAAGGGTGACTGAGCTCCTCCCCCTATCTCTAAGGGTGACTGAGCTCCTCCCCCTATCTCTAAGGGTGACTGAGGTCCTCCCCCTATATCTAAGGGTGACTGAGGTCCTCCCCCTATCTCTAAGGGTGACTGAGCTCCTCACCCTATCTCTAAGGGTGACTGAGCTCCTCCCCCTATCTCTAAGGGTGACTGAGCTCCTCACCCTATCTCTAAGGGTGACTGAGCTCCTCCCCCCATCTCTAAGGGTGACTGAGCTCCTCCCCCTATCTCTAAGGGTGACTGAGCTCCTCCCCCTATCTCTAAGGGTGACTGAGGTCCTCCCCCTATCTCTAAGGGTGACTGAGGTCCTCACCCTATCTCTAAGGGTGACTGAGGTCCTCACCCTATCTCTCAGGGTGACTGAGCTCCTCCCCCCATCTCTAAGAGTAACTGAGCTCCTCATCCTATTTCTAAGGGTGACTGAGCTCCTCACCCTATCTCTAAGGGTGACTGAGCTCCTCACCCTATCTCTAAGGGTGACTGAGGTCCTCCCCCTATCTCTAAGGGTTACTGAGCTCCTCCCCCTATCTCTAAGGGTGACTGAGCTCCTCCCCCTATCCCTAAGGGTGACTGAACTCCTCACCCTATCCCTAAGGGTACGCCCAGCCACCCTACGGAGGAAGCTCATTTCAGCCGCTTGTATCCAGGATCTGGTTCTTTCGGTCATGACCCATAGTTCATGACCATAGGTGAGGGTAGGAACGAAGATCGACCAGTAAATCGAGAGCTTGGTCTTTTGGCTCAGCTCCTTCTTCACCATGACGGACCGATACGTCTGTATAACTGCAGACGCTGCACCGATCCGCCTGTCGATGTCACGCTCCATCTTTCCCCTCACTGAACAAGACCCCAAGATACTTGAACTCCTCCACTTGGGACAAGGGCACTCCACCGACCTGGAGGGGGCAAGACACCTTTTTCCGGTGGAGAACCATGGCCTCGGATTTGGAGGTGCTGATCTTCATCCCAGCTGCTTCACACTCGGCTGCGAACCACGTCAGTGCTGAAGGTCCAGGTTTGATGAAGCCAACAGAACCACATCATCCGCAAAGAGCAGAGATGAGATCCTGTGGTCCCCAAAATGGATTGTATTAATTTGTATGATAAATTAATCTGACTTGGGAAATATCTAGATTTTCATTTGATATTGTGTTTGTGAGAGTTGGTTTGTAAACCCACTGCAGCACGTGGCTCTCTGTGGCACCCTGGTCGTTTCTGTGCTCATTTCTGTGCTCATTTCTGTGGCACCATGGTCATTTCTGTGGTCGTTTCTGTGGTCATTTCTGTGGTCGTTTCTGTGGCACCATGGTCGTTTCTGTGGTCATTTCTGTGGCACCATGGTCGTTTCTGTGGTCATTTCTGTGGTCGTTTCTGTGGTCATTTCTGTGGTCGTTTCTGTGGCACCATGGTCGTTTCTGTGGTCATTTCTGTGGCACCATGGTCGTTTCTGTGGTCATTTCTGTGGCACCATGGTCGTTTCTGTGGTCATTTCTGTGGTCATTTCTGTGGCACCATGGTCGTTTCTGTGGTCATTTCTGTGGTCATTTCTGTGGCACCATGGTCGTTTCTGTGGTCATTTCTGTGGCACCCTGGTCATTTCTGTGGTCATTTCTGTGGTCATTTCTGTGGTCATTTCTGTGGTCATTTCTGTGGCACCCTGGTCGTTTCTGTGGTCATTTCTGTGCTCATTTCTGTGGCACCATGGTCATTTCTGTGGTCGTTTCTGTGCTCATTTCTGTGGTCGTTTCTGTGGCACCATGGTCGTTTCTGTGGTCATTTCTGTGGCACCATGGTCGTTTCTGTGGTCATTTCTGTGGTCGTTTCTGTGGTCATTTCTGTGGTCGTTTCTGTGGCACCATGGTCGTTTCTGTGGTCATTTCTGTGGCACCATGGTCGTTTCTGTGGTCATTTCTGTGGCACCATGGTCGTTTCTGTGGTCATTTCTGTGGCACCATGGTCGTTTCTGTGGTCATTTCTGTGGCACCATGGTCGTTTCTGTGGTCATTTCTGTGGTCATTTCTGTGGCACCATGGTCGTTTCTGTGGTCATTTCTGTGGCACCCTGGTCATTTCTGTGGTCATTTCTGTGGTCATTTCTGTGGCACCCTGGTCATTTCTGTGGTCGTTGCTGTGGTCATTTCTGTGGTCGTTTCTGTGGCACCATGGTCGTTTCTGTGGTCATTTCTGTGGCACCATGGTCATTTCTGTGGTCATTTCTGTGGTCATTTCTGTGGCACCATGGTCGTTTCTGTGGTCATTTCTGTGGTCATTTCTGTGGTCGTTTCTGTGGCACCATGGTCGTTTCTGTGGTCATTTCTGTGGTCGTTTCTGTGGTCATTTCTGTGGCACCCTGGTCGTTTCTGTGGTCATTTCTGTGGCACCATGGTCATTTCTGTGGTCATTTCTGTGGTCGTTTCTGTGGTCATTTCTGTGGTCATTTCTGTGGCACCCTGGTCGTTTCTGTGGTCATTTCTGTGGCACCATGGTCATTTCTGTGGTCGTTTCTGTGGTCTTTTCTGTGGTCTTTTCTGTGGTCGTTTCTGTGACACCATGGTCATTTCTGTGGTCGTTTCTGTGGTCTTTTCTGTGGTCTTTTCTGTGGTCATTTCTGTGGCACCATGGTCGTTTCTGTGGTCGTTTCTGTGGTCTTTTCTGTGGTCTTTTCTGTGGTCATTT
>NC_137663.1:28545129-28567629 GCF_963422515.1 Blennius ocellaris | reverse complement strand
GAGGTTCGGTCAGTACCCACAGCCTCAGAGCGAGAAAGGAGTTGACATTCCAGAGGAAACCACAAGGACCAGGGGCCTGTAATTCTGGTTTTCTCTGATCCAGGTAACTTCAGGATTAACTGGTTGTCTCTTATCGGCATAACTGGGACCAGCCCAGGTCTTGGTCTGGTCCCAGAGAGAGACCAGTATCTTTGCTGGGCTGGGTCTGCAGATGCTTCCCACTCCATTTGAATCAGGCGCAGTATTTTAAGTTTCTTTGTCTTCCTGTTCATTCTGTTATTTATAACTTCATTAATAGGTTTCCTTCATGTGTTTCCTTAATTTCATCAACGGAGTTAGTGTTGAGTTGGTGTAAGAGATGAATCATTTCTCTTCTTTGGGTTCTCTTGATGATCTGGAGTCAAAGCCACTTCTCTTCAGCTGCTGGGAGGGTTTTATCAATGTGTTTCTTGGTCCCCGGTGGGCTGAATGTGGCAGTTCCTCCCGGGTTAGTGCAGTCTTCCTCATCTTCACCATCCGATGCCTCTTATTTGGACTTTGTGTGATTTTACAGTCATGGGTGATTGTTGGGTTTGCTGCTGCATGCTAAGCCCCAGCACCAGCCGAGTCGCCATTTCTCACCCATTGTAGTGAGTGTTCACTGCTGTGTGACCTGATTTCGCTATATATATATTTCAGGGGGATTCATTTGAAATATAAAGTGTTTAAATTGGAACGGTCTCACCACGTGGTATTGCTGAACCTGTGACCTTTATTGTGGCGTTGTCAGACATTTCATAAATTTAACACCATATAACCTCGTTCTCGTCACACTTATCCAGGCTTCCCAACACCAGGGGGTTTGTGGTTGCTATGGCATTGCTACAGATGTAGTAACATTGGACCAGAGGAATGTTGATGTTGTACCACAGCTCTTAAAACTACTGTAATACATTTGACTGCTAATTCACAGAAGGTTGTGGAGGAACACACAGTCACATCACAAATGTTCAGATATGAACCTGTTATGAAAAGATCTGATGATGTGGACCAAAACCTCAGAGGAACATTTACAGAACCATGACACCAAGAATGAAGACAGTTGTGAGGTGGTTTGTAATGTGGAGCTCGTAGGGCTTGATGTTTCAGTCCTTTTAATGACTCAGAACAGTTGGTGCTGACCTGGGAATGGAGGCGGAATGAAAGAAGAAGGAGAATTCCTCACACAAAGCTAGAAAAGCAGTCAACACAAAGTGAAAGTGAAAATCTTTTAGGGCCTGAAATTGTAACGATCAAAGAAAGAAAGAAAAGCTTCACATATAAAAAACAGGCACAAAGGTAAGGTCTTATCATTAATTTATTAATGACAAATTAAATTAATAGCCATTTATGAAACAAACATTCGAAAAAAGGTTATTTGGAAGTTTGAAAAGACAAACAAAAGAAACTTAAGTGGCTTCAAAATACAACAGATTGTACGATAGGAATGTCAATGTAAAAAAAAAGATGATTAATGAAAATGTGCTTTCATGATTATTGTGATTGTTGTGCAATAACTAAATGATGCAGCTTGTACACAAACAGACCCAACAAACTGTGACACACTTAAACATCCTAACCACTCAAGTGCCTGTTCAAGTGTTCACCATGACAAGAGCCCTGGAGGCGTCACACGACACCCTGAGGGACACCCAATCACAACCCCTTCTCACAATTCTGATTTCTAAATTCATTCTGATTTCAGACTTTTATTCACAATTCTGAGAAAAGTCAGGACAACTTTTCTAAGAGATTTTCCACTTCTCTATTGTGTGTGTGTGTGTGTGTGTGTGTGTGTGTGTGTGTGTGTGTGTGTGTGTGTGTGTGTGTGTGTGTGTGTGTGTGTGTGTGTGTGTGTGTGTGTGTGTGTGTGTGTGTGTGTGTGTGTGTGTGTGTGTGTGTGTGTGAGAGAGAGAGAGAGAGAGAGAGAGAGATCAGTCAGACTTTCTTTGGTCAGACAACCTTTGGTTTTTCTTGACTAACAGGAAGTGAACTGTACAAGTATACAAAATTATTTGTTTTTGAAACTGTGAACACAATCAACTGATTCTAAATGTGTTCTTCACACCAGGTCCACTCTTTCTGCAAAGTTTCATGAAATCAAGATATGCGACACAGTTTGGAGGTTGATGCTCTTGGGCAACAATCTGCCGTGAGACGGAGTCGTCCTGCTCTTCTACTCTGAATCTTGCCTTACTTTGGTCCCCAGGTCTTCATGAAAACATTCACAGTCACAAACTGCCCAAGTAGAAAGAGCAAACACCGGCAAGACGCAAGCAGTGGACTTATCAGCCCCGTGTACAAGCCTGTGGAAATCAAAGCTCATGTCAGTGAAGTGGTGAAGGGAAAGCCTCAGACAGAAGTGGAAATGTTCACCTCCGGGACGCCGTCAGCTAAACAGTGAACTGTGGATGAAGCTCAGACTCGGTGGCGCCGCAGCAGGACCAAGCTGCCGTTTGGACCCGGAACAGAAGATCAAAGCCACAAAGAAAACTTCATTCAGCTTTTTGCTTCAGGCTAATTGGTTTGAGTGGCTGTCTTAGTGAGAGAATACATTAAAAAATGTCTGCAGATTTGTGACATTTGATGTTGTTTATATGCTTATTTTGATGGTTTTTGGACATTTGAATGATTCTTGAACCAGCAAATGATTAATAAACTATTTCAAATGTCCTCTTTTATTCACTACAAAGAAAGAAAACATTATTGAATTTATTCTATTTTTAGGGTTAGGGTTAGGGTTCCTGTCTCCACCAGCCTAACCCAACCCAGCTGGTCAACAGTACTTCCTGTCTCCACCAGCCTAACCCAACCCAGCTGGTCAACAGTACTTCCTGTCTCAACCAGCCTAACCCAACCCAGCTGGTCAACAGTACTTCATGTCTCCACCAGCCTAACCCAACCCAGCTGGTCAACAGTACTTCCTGTCTCCACCAGCCTAACCCAACCCAGCTGGTCAACAGTACTTCCTGTCTCCACCAGCCTAACCCAACCCAGCTGGTCAACAGTACTTCCTGTCTCCACCAGCCTAACCCAACCCAGCTGGTCAACAGTACTTCCTGTCTCCACCAGCCTAACCCAACCCAGCTGGTCAACAGTACTTCCTGTCTCCACCAGCCTAACCCAACCCAGCTGGTCAACAGTACTTCCTGTCTCCACCAGCCTAACCCAACCCAGCTGGTCAACAGTACTTCCTGTCTCCACCAGCTAACAGGCCAACAGCAGCTCCATGTGATAAGTAAAGCTGGGCTCGAACCCGGGATCCTACAGTCCCAGTCAGCAGTTACAGTCACCACAGAGGCTGTAGAGTCACTACAGAGGGGCTGTAGAGTCAGTACAGAGGGGCTGTAGAGTCACTACAGAGGGGCTGTAGAGTCAGTACAGAGGAGCTGTAGAGTCAGTACAGAGGGGCTGTAGAGTCAGTACAGAGGCTGTAGAGTCACTACAGAGGGGCTGTAGAGTCAGTACAGATAGGCTGTAGAGTCACTACAGAGTGGCTGTAGTGTCACTACAGAAAGGCTATTGAGTCACTACCGGAAGGCTGTAGAGTCATTACAGAGGAGCTGTAGAGTCAGTACAGAGGGGCTGTAGAGTCACTACAGAGGGGCTGTAGAGTCAGTACAGAGGGGCTGTAGAGTCAGTACAGAGGCTGTAGAGTCAGTACAGAGGGGCTGTAGAGTCAGTACAGAGGCTGTAGAGTCACTACAGAGGAGCTGTAGAGTCACTACAGATAGGCTGTAGAGTCACTACAGAGTGGCTGTAGTGTCACTACAGAAAGGCTATTGAGTCACTACCGGAAGGCTGTAGAGTCATTACAGAGGAGCTGTAGAGTCTCATGTGGCTGCAGAGCTTCAGGTTGCAGACTCTTTGTTTATTCCTTTATGTTTCCGTTACCTTGTGTTCCAACCACACATTGACCTTCACCACCTTTGATGACCTTCACCACCACTGATGATCTTCACCACCACTGATGACCTTCACCACCACTGATGACCTTCACCACCACTGATGACCTTCACCACCACCACTGATGACCTTCACCACCACTGATGACCTTCACCACCACTGATGACCTTCACCACCACTGATGACCTTCACCACCACCACTGATGACCTTCACCACCACTGATGACCTTCACCACCACTGATGACCTTCACCACCACTGATGACCTTCACCACCACCACTGATGACCTTCACCACCACTGATGACCTTCACCACCACTGATGACCTTCACCACCACTGATGACCTTCACCACCACTGCCTGGAGATATTTAACGTCCAAGATGCACTGAGAAAACTAACACGATTCTGTAAAGTGTGTAAACCGTCACACCTGAGGTTCCAGTCATCACTTCAATCACTGATGGGAGGAGAGTTGAGATGACATGTCCTGATGGAGGCGGTTCAGGCTCAGATGAGGATTTCCACCATATCCGAGTCCACGTCCTGCTGAGTGGGGGGGCCTGAAGGCGGGGGGGGTGTGTGTTGCAGGTGGGACTGGACGGGGAGCCTCCTCTCCAGGGTGCTGCTGTGGAACATGGGGACGTCTACATGAAAAAGCAAAGAACAGCGTCATCACAATGAAGGCCTGAAGGAGTATCTACTTTACTGTACTCACGTATTAAAGCTTTTTTAAATGTTTGTGAGTCTCACATGTGACTTACCAAATCCACTCTCTCTATTTTCAAGTAAATTCTTTGTCCACCTTTAAGTATTGATCAAACAGTTCAGCCTCGTTTTGTAATCACATTGTGGAATCTGGGGTTGACTCACAGTTTTTCTTCTATGTCCTGCAGGTTTGTTTTTGTCAGAGTAATTTTATATGTAGTTGCCATATTCGTGCTTAATTATATTCATGTTTAAGTTCTATCTTATTTCTGTGTATTCTCTCTTAGCAGCGCCTCAGAGGCACTGCTCACTAATCACATGTTCTGAGCAGGTCAACCTGACCGAGGCTGATAAACAAGATGAGCCACGTCTTCCACACAGCTGCCATCTCCACGTCCCATGCGCGGGATGTCCTTTGATTGTATTCATAGTTGATAAACTGTTAAAACTCACAGAATGTTTTGTTACTATGATGTGTATCCTGTAAACCCTCCCCTTTGTTTAATGAAATAAAACCGCAGGAGAAATGGTCTGAAGCTCAGAGTGGGTAGGAGGTGTAATCTGAACACGCTCCTAGGCCATTCTCCTCGCGAGTAACCAAAGCTCATTCGTGTTGTCTTCTTCTTTCTTGCAGATTTAATAAATGTCTGTAGCCTAAACCTGACAGTTTTGCATTATTAGGATGAAGGATTTCTTATTGTAATTTGTGCTGGAGGTTGGAAGTTCTGCAAAGGGTTACCTACATCATGGGATGGTGCCACAGATTGTGTTTTGGTGCACCCTCTTCCTTCGTTTTTGTTTTCTGCTACAACTCCAGTGGCTCTTATTCCAGGGAAGAGCTCATTAGCATCAGAGCTACTACTCCAGTGGACTTATTCCCGTCCTTCCCGACACCACTGTGGACTTACTGGTGATTTGGACCAAGGAGGCTCTCAAGAAAGTGACGCTCAGGAGAAGACAGAACTGGCTTGTCTGCCTTCACCGGGACAAATTAACGCACAAACGCACTGCGATTCCCGGTATGTTCTTGTCTGACGCACTCAGTTTGTATCAAAGTTGATGAGCTGAACCTGCTGCTGAACAAGAACACACTTCTACACCTCCTGTGTGCGTTGCTTTAAGGAAACAGGGCTGTGGAAACTGACACTGGACTCCACATTACAACTGAGAGGCTTCAGAGTCTACAGACAGACTCATGGAGCATTTGGGCAAAACCAGGGCAGAATCTGTTTGGCATCAACTGTGGCTGGTTCACAAATGTTAACAGTTACTGCTGGAGTCTGTTACTGCTGGAGCCTGGTACTGCTGGAGTCTGTTACTGCGGAGTCTGTTACTGCTGGAGCCTGTTACTGCTGGAGTCTGTTACTGCTGGAGTCTGTTACTGCTGGAGCCTGTCACTGCTGGAGTCTGTTACTGCTGGAGCCTGTTACCGCTGGAGTCTGTTACTACTGGAGTCTGTTACTGCTGGAGCCTGTTACTGCGGAGTCTGTTACTGCTGGAGCCTGTTACTGCGGAGTCTGTTACTGCTGGAGCCTGTTACTGCTGGAGTCTGTTACTACTGGAGTCTGTTACTGCTGGAGCCTGTTACTGCTGGAGTCTGTTACTACTGGAGTCTGTTACTGCTGGAGTCTGTTACTACTGGAGTCTGTTACTGCTGGAGTCTGTTACTGCTGGAGCCTGTTACTACTGGAGTCTGTTACTGCTGGAGTCTGTTACTGCTGGAGTCTGTTACTACTGGAGTCTGGTACTCCTGTGGCATCACAGCAAGATAGAGGAGGTGTAGAAAAGCAACTTAAGACAACTTAATTTCACTCATTTTGTACTTTACTTTTTACTAAAATACTTTTACTTTGTATTGCTTCTGTTCAAAAATGTTTTGGTGTCATACACTCTTTAATGTATTTTGTTTGTTAATATATTTCTTGTGTCTTTATAGGGTTAAGGTTAGGGCTAGGGTTCTGTATTTCTTCATGAAGCACTGTGAATTGCCCTGTGTTTGAATGGTGCTCTATGTATATATTTGCCTTGCCTGGATATTTCAATGAGTAGTGGAACTCTGACCTGCCAGGCGGTCGGGGATGTAGACGGGGCTGGGACTGGCCAGACGGGCCGGCAGCGTCATGCTCTGCAGGGCTGGGGTGCTGGGCTTGCTGCTGTCCTGGCTCTGGCCCTTGTCGGTCTGGGTGCAGCTGTCTCTGCTGCCCGTCTTTGAGTGGCCCGCAGTCATGGGTGTGAAGGGAAGGACTGGAGAAGGAGATGATGAGATGGACCCTGTCCTGAGTGACTCTGTGCGAAACTCTGGACCCAAGAGAACTCCTGAGAGAACATCAGACAGAATGAGTGCAGAGCTGAAAATAGCACGGATCGGTGCGGGGACGGTTCGGCTCACCCAGACTTCCCTTCCAGCTGGTGTCTTTACGCTCCTCGGTGATTGGGGAGCTGCTGAGTCCCAGACTGTGGGACAGTAGTCCTGAGCCACCAGAGGCCGTGTTGGAGATGGACATCAGGGACTTGGAGGGTCTCATGGCGGAGGGAGTGTCGGTCTTGGAGGGCTCCTTTCTAGAGCGCTGGTGCAGCACCTTGATCATGGCATCTTTCTCTATGATTTGAGCATGGAGGTTCTTAATTCTGCATTAGGAAGGAGCAAAGTGGACATCAAACATGAACACTGAGAACCAAACGACCTGACTCACCCCTGAGCGACATGGAACATCAGTCACAGTCTCATTCTCGCCTCAACATTACATTTCAAACAGCTTCTGAAAACAGTGGAGATGATGGTGAAGTGGTTGGCACTCTCTCCTATCTTTAAAATAAAATGTCTTCAACCAAATCCCTCACCAGTCCCAGTGTGGCGGGAGCTGCTGGGGGCCAAGGGGCCCATGGTGCCTGTTTTTTGGACCATGGGAGGGAACCAGATTACTCAGAGGACGTCCACACACACTTTGGGAGAAGATGCAAATTCCACACAGAAAGATCCCAGCTGGATTTGAACCAGGGTTGTTGTTTAAACTGTTGCAGGTTTTTGGTCACAAATGTCATGTGACTTTTCCCCTTTTTCCCACCAAGGCACGGTCCTGATGATGTCACTGTGCGATGTGGTGCATGTGTACGAGTTCCTGCCGTCCCGTCGTAAGACAGAGCTCTGCCACTACTACCAGCGCTTCTATGACGCTGCATGCACGCTGGGTGCATACCACCCACTACTGTACGAGAAGAACCTGGTGAAGCGCATGAACCAGGGCTCCGACCGCGACGTCTACAGCCACGGACGCGTCAGGCTGCCTGGGTTCAGCAGGCTCAACTGCACCGAGGCAGGCGGAGAGGCATCTGCCTGAAACCAGACACACACACACACACACCTGCTCTCCATGTCCAGACAGCGTCGATTGGCCATGAGAATCTCCTCCTCCTCCTTCTGGATGCGAGCCTCCACAGACGTGTCGTAGCTGCTGCAGGGAGAGTGGCTCATCACGGCTGCAGACGTGTCCCTGGCAGAACAACACCGACCATCAGCTCTTCCTCTGATGAGGTGCAACTTCTCCTCTCATTTTTCTACAATGCTCTTGAAAATCCTCATTTTTTAATACAGAATTTATAAAACACCCTTGAAAAATTGTAAATGAGGAAGGAACACAATAAATACCATCTTTCAAGTTTTTAGTGAGACAGTAGAAGACTTTCTCCAATCTGGATTCCTGAATCTAAATAAATGGGTTAGCAGAAACAACAGTTTGATCTTGAACTGAACACATTAAAAGTGTTGTGGCTTTGCAAACATTGACGTGTGTGAAATCATGTAAACTGTTGTTTTTCACCAACATTATTTTGAAACCACTGTGGCATTTTTATTAAATCCATTTTAAATTGCTCACCATGTCTTTTGTGAAAAGAGAGTGAAGTGAAAACACTTTGAAACAGTCAGACTTCCTACATATTGTCTGAGAAGAATTGCATTGTGATTTGAAGTGAACACTGCAGACCCTCACAGGCCAGACGTACCTCTGAGTGGCGACAGAAGCTGCAGCATCCAAAGCAAACTGCCTCATCACACTCTCCTCCAGGTATTTCTGCTCCCACTTGGTCATGTCGGCCTCTAAAGCCAAGATCCGCTCCTCTTTCTCCCGCAGGTGCTCCATCAGTGCGGTGGCATTGTACTCTGATGGGGCCGCCCCGCTGGCCTGAGATCCCCCCTGGCGCTGAACCAATCGTACAGGAGAAGAGTGGCTGACATCTTCTGTTTTCTCAGTACAATGAAAGAACTCTGGCCTGTCTTTTCAAAGCACCTGTCCAAAAGGCAGGTGTGTTCAGGGTCAGGGTTCTTTACCTGCTGCATGCGCAGTGACTCCAGCTCTCTCTCCAGCCGTGTGCGCAGACGATGCTCCAGCTGCTCTCTCTTCTCACAAGCTGCCTGCAGCTGAGTCAGAGCCTGCTGCATCCTCTCCACCTTCTCCACGTACACCTGCTTCTTCTTCAGCTGGACCGAGGGATGGACACAGAGACGGACAGAGAGACAGATGGACAGGCAGACAGAAAGAGAGAGAGTTTTTATTTTTGAGTACTTTTATTTTAAACAAGCCTGAATCCCAAACAGCAAATCATTATCTTGAAGGGAAGCAACATTGAATCAGAACTAATTAACCAGGATAGAAACGAGCAGACATCCACTACTGAGAGTTACAGCAGCATGTCCACAAATAGGATTTGACTCTGAAAGAAAAACATCACAAACATTTTTAAAAGCATGCATGTTCTCCATTCTAGAATAATACCTTTGCTGGATGACAAACTGAGCTCTCACGAGACTTATAAACAGCAGTAAGGTGTCCAAAATCAATATTCAGCAACCCCCTTTTTTCCTTTTTTTATTTTTCTTCTGATAAGAAAAGCCAAAAATAAGCATTTGCTGTATAAGGTGTTCCTTGAAAAGACTTAAAGTGCTGAGTGCTTTGAACAGTGGGCAAATCAACAGTGAACAGTTTCTCTAATGGAACAGAAAGGACAACTATTTGAAAGTGTGGCGTTAATCAGTGACACAAAGGCATTTACTGCCAAAATCCATGTAAAACACACCAGTGCAAATCTCCAATATTTTGTGTCAATGGTGGTTTATATAGATAGATAGATAGATAGATAGATAGATAGATAGATAGATAGATAGATAGATAGATAGATAGATAGATAGATAGATAGATAGATAGATAGATAGATAGATAGATAGATAGATAGATAGATAGATAGATAGATAGATCGATAGATAACTTTATTAATCCCCGAAGGGAAATTGTTTTGTTGCAGCATTCTGGTTTATAAAATACAATGGAATAGAATATAAAAGTAGGGAATAAAAATATACAAATATACAAATATACAAATATCTGGGTAGGACATAAAATATCTGGGTAGGACATACATAAACCACCATTGACCTTCAATATATGTTCAATATCACAGTAGAGTCCTAATCCTGGTTATGAAACCAGGGGAGAAAAAGTCTTTAGTTTCCCAAAGATCCTGGTGCTCCACCCTTTCAAAAGTCTTTAGTTTCCCAAAGATCCTGGTGCTCCACCCTTTCAAAAGTCTTTAGTTTCCCAAAGATCCTGGTGCTACACCCTTTCAAAAGTCTTTAGTTTCCAAAAGGTCCTGGTGCTCCACCCTTTCAAAAGTCTTTAGTTTCCAAAAGGTCCTGGTGCTACACCCTTTCAAAAGTCTTAAGGTTTTCTCAAAGATCCTGGTGCTCCACCCTTTCAAAAGTCTTTAGTTTCCCAAAGATCCTGGTGCTCCACCCTTTCAAAAGTCTTTAGTTTCCCAAAGATCCTGGTGCTACACCCTTTCAAAAGTCTTTAGTTTCCAAAAGGTCCTGGTGCTACACCCTTTCAAAAGTCTTAAGGTTTTCTCAAAGATCCTGGTGCTCCACCCTTTCAAAAGTCTTTAGTTTCCAAAAGGTCCTGGTGCTCCACCCTGTCAAAAGTCTTAAGGTTTTCTCAAAGATCCTGGTGCTCCACCCTGTCAAAAGCCTTAAGTTTCCAAAAGGTCCTGGTGCTCCACCCTGTCAAAAGCCTTAAGTTTCCAAAAGGTCCTGGTGCTCCACCCTGTCAAAAGCCTTAAGTTTCCAAAAGGTCCTGGTGCTCCACCCTGTCAAAAGCCTTAAGTTTCCAAAAGGTCCTGGTGCTCCACCCTGTCAAAAGCCTTAAGGTTTTCCCAAAGGTCCTGGTGCTCCACCCTGTCAAAAGCCTTAAGGTTTTCCCAAAGGTACTGGTGCTCCACCCTGTCAAAAGCCTTAAGGTTTTCCCAAAGGTCCTGGTGCTCGCTCCACCCTGTCAAAAGTCTTAAGGTTTTCCCAAAGGTACTGGTGCTCCACCCTGTCAAAAGTCTTAAGGTTTTCCCAAAGGTCCTGGTGCTCGCTCCACCCTGTCAAAAGTCTTAAGGTTTTCTCAAAGATCCTGGTGCTCCACCCTTTCAAAAGCCTTAAGTTTCCAAAAGGTCCTGGTGCTCCACCCTGTCAAAAGCCTTAAGGTTTTCCAAAAGGTCCTGGTGCTCCACCCTGTCAAAAGCCTTAAGTTTCCAAAAGGTCCTGGTGCTCCACCCTGTCAAAAGCCTTAAGTTTCCAAAAGGTCCTGGTGCTCCACCCTGTCAAAAGCCTTAAGTTTCCAAAAGGTCCTGGTGCTCCACCCTGTCAAAAGCCTTAAGTTTCCAAAAGGTCCTGGTGCTCCACCCTGTCAAAAGCCTTAAGTTTCCAAAAGGTCCTGGTGCTCCACCCTGTCAAAAGCCTTAAGTTTCCAAAAGGTCCTGGTGCTCCACCCTGTCAAAAGCCTTAAGTTTCCAAAAGGTCCTGGTGCTCCACCCTGTCAAAAGCCTTAAGGTTTTCCCAAAGGTACTGGTGCTCCACCCTGTCAAAAGCCTTAAGGTTTTCCCAAAGGTCCTGGTGCTCGCTCCACCCTGTCAAAAGTCTTAAGGTTTTCCCAAAGGTACTGGTGCTCCACCCTGTCAAAAGTCTTAAGGTTTTCCCAAAGGTCCTGGTGCTCGCTCCACCCTGTCAAAAGTCTTAAGGTTTTCTCAAAGATCCTGGTGCTCCACCCTGTCAAAAGTCTTAAGATTTTCCTAAAGGTACTGGTGCTCCACCCTGTCAAAAGTCTTAAGATTTTCCCAAAGGCACTGGTGCTCCACCCTGTCAAAAGCCTTCCGAGCGTGGATGAAAAGTCTTCATAAAAGTCCACAGGGAGGTCATTGATGCCTGGAGCTTTGCCGTTCTCCATGCTTTTCAGCGCCACCTGTAGTTCTGGTGATGTTAGTGGACGCTCTCGGTTGGTGTGGTCTTGTGCTGACACTTCTGGCTGGTTGTCGAGGAAGTACTCCATCATCACCAGGTCCTCTTCATGCTCACTGCTATACAGGTCTGAGAAGAAGTCCACAGCTCTCCTGCTAATGTCAGCTGGACCAGTCAGGTCCCTCCCATCAGCTGAGCTCAGGCAGTGGACCAGTCCATGTTGACCATTCTTCTTCAGGGACAAGAAGAACTTTGATGGAGCGTCCATTTCAGCCATACTTTGGAACCATGATCGAACAGCGCCCCCTGTGCTCTAATCCCCAGCAGATCTATTAAAGCTTTGTTTTTGGCTTTGAAGGCCTGAAACTGGCCTCGATCTCCTGTGGAGCTATATAAATATTCTCGCTCCACTATATCGGCCTCTAGATTTCTATTTGATTGATCTCCCTGGTGACATTGAAATGATCTAGGATACAGAAGTGCTGGATTTGTACTTTACCAATGTCCCACTGTTGTTGCAAGGCGGAGAACTGAGGCTTTCTTGACCTCCACTGCTGCCAAAAGAAGTCAAAACATTTTCTAAAATGACTGTCATTTATCAAAACCATATTAAAATGCCGATATGCACTCTTCAGTTTGACCCCCGTAATAAAAACATTTCCTACTAACAAACAGTGATCCGAAAACCCTGCTGGACATGACAAATATTTAAAAATATGTACATGGTGTTTAAAACAATCAAATCTTTTGAACCTGGCCCAGGAGATCTGATCTCAGACCTGCCTGCTATCACCAGGCCTGGAGTGCCACATATCAGTCAACTGAGTCTCAATTCTACATTTGAACTTCCCCTTGACGGAGGTTTGGTTCTCGGTGGTTCCTGTCCAGTTCACCCACAGTACAATGAATCACCTGCAATAATGAAATAGTCTGTTCAAGTACAGGCTGACAGTGTCTGTGATAAAACATGTAAAAAACACACACCTTTCAATGGAGTTAACTGAAGCATACACATTTATCAAAGTAATAGTGGAGTTTTCATACTTGACAATCACTTTGAGTAATCTCCCTTCTACCACCTCTTCCACCTCTAATGACGATGGCAAGGACGTTTTGGAAAAGTGAACTGCCACTCCTGCATTCTGTGCTCGCTCTCTCTCTCTCTCTCTCTCTCTCTCGCTCTCTCTTATCAGTCTACAGTAGATACTTCATCAGTCTACAGTAGACACTTCATCAGTCTACAGTAGATACTATCAGTCTACAGTAGACAATTCATCAGTCTACAGTAGACACTTCATCAGTCTACAGTAGATACTATCAGTCTACAGTAGATACTATCAGTCTACAGTAGACACTTCATCAGTCTACAGTAGATACTATCAGTCTACAGTAGACACTTCATCAGTCTACAGTAGATACTATCAGTCTACAGTAGATACTATCAGTCTACAGTAGACACTTCATCAGTCTACAGTAGATACTATCAGTCTACAGTAGATACTTCATCAGTCTACAGTAGATACTATCAGTCTACAGTAGACACTTCATCAGTCTACAGTAGATACTATCAGTCTACAGTAGACACTTCATCAGTCTACAGTAGATACTATCAGTCTACAGTAGACACTTCATCAGTCTACAGTAGATACTATCAGTCTACAGTAGATACTTCATCAGTCTACAGTAGATACTATCAGTCTACAGTAGACACTTCATCAGTCTACAGTAGATACTATCAGTCTACAGTAGATACTATCAGTCTACAGTAGACACTTCATCAGTCTACAGTAGATACTATCAGTCTACAGTAGATACTATCAGTCTACAGTAGACACTTCATCAGTCTACAGTAGATACTTCATCAGTCTACAGTAGATACTATCAGTCTACAGTAGATACTATCAGTCTACAGTAGACACCATCACATTCAGCTTTTCCTATATTAGTTTTTTCCAGGGCCAACATTTTCTTTAGTTTTCTTCGCTTCCCTTCTTCTGTGGTTACATTTTAAGTTTAAGTTAAATTTTTTTATTGGGAACAGATAATACAGATATAACATATTACAACTTACATTCCCAAGTTTTTAAATATGCATACAGCATAAACTACAAAACAACATACGCATATATAGTTGTACAAAAACAAAGTCAATAAACAAACAGAAAATAAATATTATTCCTTATCTTCATTGTTTTACTTTTCTCTTTGCTTTTGACTTGAAGAACAGATGAATCCCCTCTTACTCCTTTTTCACCGTCAGATACCAAACCTTCCATGTCTTTTTACTGCTGCCCCCATTCACACCTCTTCTCCACCCGCACCACCTAGAGTCACTAGAGGCCCTACAGAGGAGAAGCCAGAAAGCAGAAGCTGGCCTCCCACGTCCAGCCGACGGCGTCAGGAAGGACACCAGAGTGAAAAGCAGAGTTACCTCCTCCTCCAGCTTCACCACCTTGGCCTGGGCATTGTTGAGCGCTTGGTCTCTGATCTCGATGTGCCTCCTCTGGTCCTCTGTGGTGGAGCGAAGTGCACTCAGCTCCATCTCCAGCTTCTCCTTCTCACGGACCGTTTCTTTGTCTGAACACAGCAAAACACCAGCATCGGCTTGAATATCTTTCTCCAAACTGTGGCAGTGAAAATATTCACTTCAATTCATGACATTTAATTACAGTCCCTTTTTTTTCTTTGAGTGACTGTGACTCCTCCACTGTCTTTAGAATTCATTAATAACTGTAGTGGTCTCTGCTGGTTGACCCTTTAGAAAATATGCACTTATCCTTTAGGCGTAGTTGAGTATTTTTGTACTTTAGACTTTAAAGTTATTATAAACGTAGAACATTTGCATATCTTGGTTTTATTGATCATACTACATGAATCCCCTGGTTCCCACATTGAGCCCTTGCTAGCAGCCACACAGTGCAGTGCTGGGGGCTGATAGGAGCCCAGCGTCTGGTTCAGAGACAAATGCTGCAGGTTGTTGGGACTGTGGGAGGAAACTCATGCTCACATGATGAGAAGATGGAAACAGAGAAGACTCAGAACCAGGACCTTCATATTGTGAGGAGAGCACTCACCACACTGCCACCAGATGCCACCATTTCTTTACACTTACACAATCAGAATTGACAGAAACTACACATATGTCACTATTTCTAGTCCAAACATTTTCTTCATGAGCTTTTTGCATTATTGAGTACTAGTGCAATGCTTTGTTTACAAAACAGACTTACAAAAATATGATAATATATATAACTATAACGACATATATAACTCTTATATGTAAAACTCAGAGCTTTACCCATCTAAAATACATGTCCCTCTTCCACCGTAAACATGTCACTTTGAGAAGCTCAACCATAACATCACGACCTCCTGGGAAACCACAGTATTTCCTCTTCACCTCATTCTTTCCTCCCTTAAACCGGCCGTGGAAGTCCGGTTCATCCAAGACAGTTGTAGTCCTGTCCTCCACCCCTCTTCAGGCCTCAAGTCAAATCAAGGTTCCATCATTCTGACCCTACAAACTGGGCATGTTGCCGTCAGAGCAGTCCCAACCAGACCGGCTCTTAACCCCCGGGACCCCGAGGTCCTCTCAGCTGCAGCTCGCCTTGCTGAGCCCTTGTAGTGTTGAGTCCTGCAGTGCTTACTCTGAGTCAGCAGCTGCGAGATGGTCTTGCGGTTGTCCTCCGACACATCACACTCTTTAGCAGCGAGCTGCTTGTTTGCCGTCTCCATACGCTCTTTAGAACAGCAGCATGCAACACAAAGACCCAAAAAACACAGAAAACATGACGAAACAAATAAAGAGCACAAATAAATGAAGACTTCATGAAGTTCCAGTCTGCAAAGGTTAAATATCCTCAGTCACGTCACTCAAAACGCAAAAAGAGCTTATTGTTTTAATTATTGCAAACACAGTAAATTCAACAAAAAGTTTGATCAAATATGAATACATTGTAGTTCCTCACTCAGATGGAGCTGTGTTCACCCTGTTTAACCAGTGTTTGTTAACTTTAGAAAGTCCAATCAAAGGATTGTTCAAATCGTGGTGGAGCATGTGATGTTTAGGACTGCACATAACTGAAGTTCATTCAAAACTGGATGACCTTCCTGATTTGGTAAGAGATCAGACAGAGGCTCAGAATCTCAGAAGAAGCTGCAGGAAGCAGTTTGAACCTTTCTGTCTCTGTGCCTGTTGGGTCAGGTTTCTAACCTGGCTGCCTCTGCACAGCTTCATGATGACGGTACAGAGACGCTCTGTGATGAAGTTCTCTTGGAGCCACTGGGGACGTCCACATGGTCTCTAAAAGATGTCTTTGACAGTGACCAATGTGTTTGATGAGTGTGGATTAAAAAGATGCTGTCTCACCTCGCAGGTCTCTGTTGAAGTCGTGCAGCCGTCTCACCTCCAGCTCCAGCTTGCTCCTCATGGTTTTCTCCAGCGCCTCCCTCTTAGAGGAGGACTTCACCAGGGTCTCGTAGGCCTCTGACACCAGCTGGATTTCTGTCTCCAACTGCTCTAACACAGAGTGAAGACAGTAAGACAGTCTCCTAATAGGGACTGGGATGCTGTCAGACTGATGAAGAGTGAAGGGATATTGTGCTGACTGGTGTTTCAACAACCAACGGGACCAAAATGCTTCAAAGTTCAAAGAAAAGATGAAAGTGAAATTTGGAAGAAAAGCCCGTTTAAACCAGCATGAAAAGCACAGATGAGGCACTGGAGTACAGTGTGATGAAACAAACATATCTTGAAGATCTGTGCACTGTTATTGAGCTGCCATTAACAAAAAGGGAAAAATAGCCCGCCTCATGACAGAAGAGATGCACAGCGTGAGACGAGGACATTCTCCAAACTAATCTCGTGTCACAGCCTCTTTAAAATTGTTAATTAAGACGACTTCTTCTTGGGCTACCACAATCCTGTATGGTGATTACTGTATTATTATCTTGGCATTTTTGCATTTTTTGCACATTGATGAAGTAAAGCAGGCTGCAGTTTTACTTGGATATTGGATTGCGTGCCACTGATGTAGTTTTGCTGCTTTAAGCACAGTTTGCTCTGTGGGATGGTGAAGTTTTGATCACTACAAGGAGTCCTTCTGACGCTGAAGGCTGAGATGTTGTTACCTTGTGCAGCTTGGTGACTTTCTCCCGACAGGCCTCCATCTCCTGCCTCAGCACCCGGTTCTCCTCCGTCAGCATGTCCACCATCTGGTGGGCTCGGGCCATCATGGAGAAGGACTCCCCCTGCAGGTGAGTGTAGGAATGTGGCAGGGGGAAATGGGTAGCCTGTACAGGGAGCTGGGTTTGAGGAGGTGGCACTGCCTGAAACTGCTGCTGAAATGCATGGTGGTGGTGGTGGTGGTGTTGCTGCTGCTGCTGCTGCTGCTGCATCCGTGGAGTGGAGCCGTACAGGTCAGGGGGGAAACCATTGCCCCTCTGTGGTGTGGGGTGAAATGGCCCTGAGGAGACCAGCTCCCCCACCTGGTGGGGGCCAGTGCCTTGTGGACTGCGGGGCCCCAAACTGGGGAAGAGCTCCCCCTGACTGTGGTGTTGTTGGTGGGGGAAGGTGTAGTGGGAGGAATGGGAGGCACTGAGCATGCTGCTGAGGGTGGAGGACTGAGCTCGGGACAAGGAGCCTGTGGAGGTGACGGAGGATGTGGGGCTGTGCTGGTGGAGAGTCCGCTGGGAGTGAACCAAGCCCTCCTTACTGGACCTGTAGGGAGACCAGCTGGTTATGTACATTCAAAGAATTATCTCCTAGGGCGCGTTCACATCAGCCGGTTTGATCCGGACCAGAGTTCACTTCAGGGACTTTCTGGGGGTGGGGGTCGAGGAACACTTGTCCCAGCTCCCATCCACTTCAAACAAATGAACTCTGGTCCAGTTGAAAACCTCGGTCTTGGTTCACTTACAAATGAAAATCTGTGGATTTTCCAGCAGATTTAGCAAGAGGCTGTGACAGAGTGCAATGCATTTTGGGTAGTAAACAAACAAAACTAACAAAGTTAACTGACAGAATCAGAAGAAGAGTTGAAAGTTCATAAAAGAGTTGAAGAAAGTCTCTGGGGGCTGACGTGGTGGAGTGGGGAAGAGCAGATTGATATGTGACAGGTACTGCTCAATGTGGAGTAACTTTATCTGCAAACATAAATGTGGCTGCAAAAATCATCGAGCCTACAACTTTGTCACTGATCTCAGCCGAGTCTCATGAACAGATATAATTACACAATATTCCTGCTGCCTGTCTGCTGCTGCTTCAGTATTCACACCGAGTCATTCCTCCAAAGCAGGTTGCTCTGACTCTGCGGGTTCATGAGGACTTGAGTTAGACTGAGGTGGAAAACACCAGCATCAACGGCCTTTTGTGTAAAGTAAACATTCCTGTCTTTAACCCTGGAAGCTTCGTCATCAGAGCCAAGCCGATCATGTCCCAGCTCGCCCTGCCGCCATGATTTCAGTTCTGACTGTTGGCGACTGTTTGAATCTGAGGTAAACACAATGAGTAACAAACAGGCCTGACAGGATCCAGGAGCAAAGCTCCAGTGAAGAATCAGCAACAACCGTCACTGCTCTTCAAATGTCTGCAACAACCTTATTGGTGGTGGTGGTGGTGGTGGTGGTGGTGGTGTTGGTGATGTTGCTGGGGACAGTGATGGTGGTGATGGTGTCTGTGTTGGTGACGGTGGTGTTGTTGGTTTTTGTGGTGATGGTGTTGTTGTTGGTAATGTGTTTGTGGTGATGGTGTTGGTGGTGTTAACATCGACCTCCTGCTCCTCCTTCACACTGACCTCCTGCTGCTCCTCCTTCACACTGACCTCCTGCTGCTCCTCCTTCACACTGACCTCCTGCTCCTCCTCCTTCACACTGACCTCCTGCTGCTCCTCCTTCACACTGACCTCCTGCTCCTCCTCCTTCACACTGACCTCCTGCTCCTCCTTCACACTGACCTCCTGCTGCTCCTCCTTCACACTGACCTCCTGCTGCTCCTCCTTCACACTGACCTCCTGCTCCTCCTCCTTCACACTGACCTCCTGCTCCTCCTTCACACTGACCTCCTGCTCCTCCTCCTTCACACTGACCTCCTGCTCCTCCTTCACACTGACCTCCTCCTGCTCCTCCTTCACACTGACCTCCTGCTGCTCCTCCTTCACACTGACCTCCTGCTGCTCCTCCTTCACACTGACCTCCTCCTGCTCCTCCTTCACACTGACCTCCTGCTGCTCCTCCTTCACACTGACCTCCTGCTGCTCCTCCTTCACACTGACCTCCTGCTCCTCCTTCACACTGACCTCCTCCTGCTCCTCCTTCACACTGACCTCCTGCTGCTCCTCCTTCACACTGACCTCCTGCTGCTCCTCCTTCACACTGACCTCCTCCTGCTCCTCCTTCACACTGACCTCCTGCTGCTCCTCCTTCACACTGACCTCCTGCTGCTCCTCCTCCCCTAAAGCTCCAGGTGAGCTTACCTGAAAGAGCCGTACTCTGGGGGGGGCTGATATCGGACATGGGGCACCTCCTTGGAGTGCTCCCTGCCCCTCTGCTCCTGGTAGAAATGGCCTCCAGGCTCCTGCTGCTTGGTGCATGAGCCCATTCCTTTGAAGGGGTAGTCTGGAGGTGGGCCGCGATGCAGCGGCTTGTAGTAGTCCCCAACCGGGCCCGGGGAGGGCAGGTGGGGGGAGAGCGGGGCGCTGGTCACTGGGGCATGGGCCTTCACGCCGCTGGTGGCCAGAGACAGCTGCATGAGCCGCTCACTGAGGGAGCGAACGTGGCCTTGCTTCAGATCCTTCAGTCCATCGTCCTGGTGCACTTTTCCCGCTCCGCTCACTCGCTGCACCGTGGGCCGACCCTCAGTTCGAGCCTTGGCATTGCTCACCCCAGTGATGTAGAAGGTGGCGCCGATCTGGGCGGGGTGGGGGAGAGTTGGTGGATTGTTCTGCTGCTGGGGCTGAGGGGGAGGAGGTGGTCCGTGGCCACGGAAGTACTGTGACTGCACTTTTGCTTCTTCATATGTTGGAAGGTCCTCAGGATTTGGGCACTGTCCTTGGCTGCCTCCTCCTCCTCCACTGCACCCACCACCTCCTCCAGTTCCTAACCCCCCGCCACCACCACTGCTCCCACCCCCTCCTCCTCCTCGGGAGGTGCTCAGTTTCTCTAGGCCACTGTCAGTCTGCAGCTCCTGTCCCTGGGGTTCCTGGCGGGCAATGTGGGGGGTCATGGACTGATCGTCAGAAGGGCCGACTTGCCCCTGCACAGTGTAAACTCCTCCTGCTCCTCCTCCGGCTTGTTGCTGCTGGTGGAGCACATAGTTGCGGTTCATCTGCTCCTGTAGGAGCCGCTGCAAGACGGTGTTGCCTCCTCCTCCTCCTACACTGCTGCTGCTGTTAGACGACTCCTCGGCTGCAGCCCTCATCTCGACCTCCTGCCGGCAGCGCACCTCATGGAAGGACAAGCTCCGGCCACGGTCAATATCCCCTGAGGAGAGCGGGACGAAGAGAGGATCAGCCAAACAGTGAAGTGGAGGATTTCCAAAAGAGGCAAGCAATGCAAGACAAAGACAGAGTGACATGATCAACAAGATGAAGAGATGGACTACATGGAAGACCCTTCACCAGGTCTGCTTCATAAACAGGGTTAGAACAGAGGTCTGCAACCTTCACCAACAAAACACCAGAGTACAATGTCAACACTTCTGCTTTTTACCAAAACCATTTAAAAAAATTAAAGGATAACTGACATTTCACCTTGAATGTGACATTGCACAGGTAATCGGAGGCTACACAGAGGTAAACGCTTGTGTTGAACCAAAGATCAATAACTGGGAATCAAGAAAATAAGAGAGCAAAGTAACAGCAGTCTATAACAATTTCTGATGTGAATGTGATACAGAAAATCCTGAAAAAGAGTCCAGTGAGTTGTTTAATAGAGAAACGTGTTTCTTTTGAGTCGAACATCCAAAGTTGTCAGAAGTTGAGACCACCTGAATGGTTTTACTGAGGGTCTGATCACTGAAAAACAGTTTGAACATAGGTTCACTCTTTGGGTAGTTTGAGGGTTAATTGGGATTCTATCTGTGTCGTCCTCTGACAACTGTGGATGCTGAAGTCCACCACCTCCAGAGGAAACAGAAAAGTCATTACATCTTGTACTTTCTGTTATCCTTCTCATTCTCAAGGAGGAAGAAGCTTTTTTCCGAAACATCTGCAGGTGAATAAAATGTGGGACAAAGTCAGCAGATCTGGAGTCAGAGAGGAGAGACTGATGGGGGTCACAAGCTTTAAAACCTGCTTCACAAAACACAGAAACAACATCAACAAATTCAGTCTCTTGATTGATGAAGACACTGTTGGATAGAAGATACGCTTTATGATGAATACAAACCCTAAAGTATGTGATGATAAGAATAGAACACTCTTATTCACACCAGTTTTATAGTTTAGCCTTTTCCTTCGCTTTCCAAGTGGATTGATGAATCATTTCCTGTAACCAATGTTACCATGTTCTCCATCTTCTTTGTGTGCAGAACGGATATTAGATCTGACTGTATCATGGCGGCATGCTGGTTGCTAGTGTCATCTCCCAATTAGAAGGTTTCAATTACCATCACCACCTATCCACATGTCCAAGTGTCCTTGAGCAAAACACTGAACCTCAAACTTCCCCCAGTGGATGAACTGAGCGCTTTGCATGGCGACTGCCTACATTGGTGTGTGAATGGGTGAATGTGACTCACGGCATAAAGTGCTGGAGCAGTTATTAGCAGGTATTGTGCAGAACTACATGATTAGTGTTGAGGCTCTCACCTTCCTGCAGCCTCAGCAGGTCCTCAAGGTGGTCCTCTGGTCAACATGGCTTGGTCCTGAGAGGAGACACTTCAGTCACACCAGTGCACACTGAGACAGCACAATCTCATTTTATCCATGTTAAAAAGCTTTTTAAAGCAGCTTGACCAAGTTAAAACAGCGACAGGTGACTCAATATATAAATATATAAAACACTACTAAATGGCTGATAATATTAAACAAGCTCAAAAAGCCAATGGCAACTGCTCCGAAACTTCCAATATGCAACAGAAGCTTCAGTTTTGGAAGTATAACAAAACTATATGTTTGACTTTATGAGCCGAGTTATCTACAGTTTAAGGTTTAAACATATTCAGGGTTGGGGTTAACCCTAACCCTAACCCTATGATTAATTTTATTTAGTGGAGAAAAAGCATTGAGATTCAATGACATTAACTTCCACTATTAATCATCCAGTAAGTAAAGGAACAAGTGGAGATCAAGGTGTACAACGGTGTAGAAAAGGAGGGTGGAACGGAGATGGAGAAGGAGAAAAGGATGGAGAATGAGGTGACGAGCAGATGAACGAGGACTCTGTATGTGTTGGATGCATGTTGCCTCACTGTTTCCACCTGGTAGATGCCTGCTGACATTGCTCCTAATTCAAGGGCTAGGGCTAGGGTTAGCAAACCCTAACCCTAACCCTTCAAACACAAAGAAGAACAAGAAGAAGAAACTTCACGCCCTTACTTTCAGGCAGTGTGAGGGAAAGAAGAGACCAGAGTCAATTAAGCCAACAGAAACGGATCTCTCTTCGG
>NC_137663.1:28485129-28540129 GCF_963422515.1 Blennius ocellaris | reverse complement strand
TGTTTCACCTGTGTACTAGAGTAACTGTTTTACCTGTGTACTAGAGTAACTGTTTCACCTGTGTACTAGAGTAACTGTTTTACCTGTGTACTAGAGTAACTGTTTTACCTGTGTACTAGAGTAACTGTTTTACCTGTGTACTAGAGTAACTGTTTCACCTGTGTACTAGAGTAACTGTTTTACCTGTGTACTAGAGTAACTGTTTTACCTGTGTACTAGAGTAACTGTTTTACCTGTGTACTAGAGTAACTGTTTCACCTGTGTACTAGAGTAACTGTTTCACCTGTGTACTAGAGTAACTGTTTCACCTGTGTACTAGAGTAACTGTTTTACCTGTGTACTAGAGTAACTGTTTTACCTGTGTACTAGAGTAACTGTTTCACCTGTGTACTAGAGTAACTGTTTCACCTGTGTACTAGAGTAACTGTTTTACCTGTGTACTAGAGTAACTGTTTCACCTGTGTACTAGAGTAACTGTTTCACCTGTGTACTAGAGTAACTGTTTTACCTGTGTACTAGAGTAACTGTTTTACCTGTGTACTAGAGTAACTGTTTCACCTGTGTACTAGAGTAACTGTTTTACCTGTGTACTAGAGTAACTGTTTCACCTGTGTACTAGAGTAACTGTTTCACCTGTGTACTAGAGTAACTGTTTCACCTGTGTACTAGAGTAACTGTTTTACCTGTGTACTAGAGTAACTGTTTCACCTGTGTACTAGAGTAACTGTTTTACCTGTGTACTAGAGTAACTGTTTTACCTGTGTACTAGAGTAACTGTTTCACCTGTGTACTAGAGTAACTGTTTTACCTGTGTACTAGAGTAACTGTTTCACCTGTGTACTAGAGTAACTGTTTTACCTGTGTACTAGAGTAACTGTTTTACCTGTGTACTAGAGTAACTGTTTTACCTGTGTACTAGAGTAACTGTTTCACCTGTGTACTAGAGTAACTGTTTTACCTGTGTACTAGAGTAACTGTTTTACCTGTGTACTAGAGTAACTGTTTTACCTGTGTACTAGAGTAACTGTTTCACCTGTGTACTAGAGTAACTGTTTCACCTGTGTACTAGAGTAACTGTTTCACCTGTGTACTAGAGTAACTGTTTTACCTGTGTACTAGAGTAACTGTTTTACCTGTGTACTAGAGTAACTGTTTCACCTGTGTACTAGAGTAACTGTTTCACCTGTGTACTAGAGTAACTGTTTCACCTGTGTACTAGAGTAACTGTTTTACCTGTGTACTAGAGTAACTGTTTCACCTGTGTACTAGAGTAACTGTTTTACCTGTGTACTAGAGTAACTGTTTTACCTGTGTACTAGAGTAACTGTTTCACCTGTGTACTAGAGTAACTGTTTTACCTGTGTACTAGAGTAACTGTTTCACCTGTGTACTAGAGTAACTGTTTTACCTGTGTACTAGAGTAACTGTTTTACCTGTGTACTAGAGTAACTGTTTTACCTGTGTACTAGAGTAACTGTTTCACCTGTGTACTAGAGTAACTGTTTTACCTGTGTACTAGAGTAACTGTTTCACCTGTGTACTAGAGTAACTGTTTCACCTGTGTACTAGAGTAACTGCTTCACCTGTGTACCAGAGTAACTGTTTTACCTGTGTACTAGAGTAACTGTTTTACCTGTGTACTAGAGTAACTGTTTTACCTGTGTACTAGAGAAACTGTTTTACCTGTGTACTAGAGTAACTGTTTTACCTGTGTACTAGAGTAACTGTTTTACCTGTGTACCAGAGTAACTGTTTCACCTGTGTACCAGAGAAACTGTTTTACCTGTGTACTAGAGTAACTGTTTTACCTGTGTACTAGAGTAACTGTTTTACCTGTGTACTAGAGTAACTGTTTCACCTGTGTACTAGAGTAACTGTTTCACCTGTGTACTAGAGTAACTGTTTCACCTGTGTACTAGAGTAACTGTTTTACCTGTGTACTAGAGTAACTGTTTCACCTGTGTACTAGAGTAACTGTTTCACCTGTGTACTAGAGTAACTGTTTTACCTGTGTACTAGAGTAACTGTTTCACCTGTGTACTAGAGTAACTGTTTTACCTGTGTACTAGAGTAACTGTTTTACCTGTGTACTAGAGTAACTGTTTCACCTGTGTACTAGAGTAACTGTTTTACCTGTGTACTAGAGTAACTGTTTCACCTGTGTACTAGAGTAACTGTTTTACCTGTGTACTAGAGTAACTGTTTTACCTGTGTACTAGAGTAACTGTTTCACCTGTGTACTAGAGTAACTGTTTCACCTGTGTACTAGAGTAACTGTTTCACCTGTGTACTAGAGTAACTGTTTTACCTGTGTACTAGAGTAACTGTTTTACCTGTGTACTAGAGTAACTGTTTTACCTGTGTACTAGAGTAACTGTTTCACCTGTGTACTAGAGTAACTGTTTCACCTGTGTACTAGAGTAACTGTTTCACCTGTGTACTAGAGTAACTGTTTCACCTGTGTACTAGAGTAACTGTTTCACCTGTGTACTAGAGTAACTGTTTCACCTGTGTACTAGAGTAACTGTTTTACCTGTGTACTAGAGTAACTGTTTTACCTGTGTACTAGAGTAACTGTTTCACCTGTGTACTAGAGTAACTGTTTTACCTGTGTACTAGAGTAACTGTTTCACCTGTGTACTAGAGTAACTGTTTTACCTGTGTACTAGAGTAACTGTTTTACCTGTGTACTAGAGTAACTGTTTTACCTGTGTACTAGAGTAACTGTTTCACCTGTGTACTAGAGTAACTGTTTTACCTGTGTACTAGAGTAACTGTTTCACCTGTGTACTAGAGTAACTGTTTTACCTGTGTACTAGAGTAACTGTTTCACCTGTGTACTAGAGTAACTGTTTCACCTGTGTACTAGAGTAACTGTTTTACCTGTGTACTAGAGTAACTGTTTCACCTGTGTACTAGAGTAACTGTTTTACCTGTGTACTAGAGTAACTGTTTCACCTGTGTACTAGAGTAACTGTTTCACCTGTGTACCAGAGTAACTGTTTTACCTGTGTACTAGAGTAACTGTTTCACCTGTGTACTAGAGTAACTGCTTCACCTGTGTACCAGAGAAACTGTTTTACCTGTGTACTAGAGTAACTGTTTTACCTGTGTACTAGAGTAACTGTTTTACCTGTGTACTAGAGTAACTGTTTTACCTGTGTACTAGAGTAACTGTTTTACCTGTGTACCAGAGAAACTGTTTTACCTGTGTACTAGAGTAACTGTTTTACCTGTGTACTAGAGTAACTATTTCACCTGTGTACTAGAGTAACTGTTTTACCTGTGTACTAGAGTAACTGTTTTACCTGTGTACTAGAGTAACTGTTTTACCTGTGTACTAGAGTAACTGTTTCACCTGTGTACTAGAGTAACTGTTTTACCTGTGTACTAGAGTAACTGTTTCACCTGTGTACTAGAGTAACTGTTTTACCTGTGTACTAGAGTAACTGTTTTACCTGTGTACTAGAGTAACTGTTTTACCTGTGTACCAGAGAAACTGTTTTACCTGTGTACTAGAGTAACTGTTTTACCTGTGTACTAGAGTAACTGTTTCACCTGTGTACTAGAGTAACTGTTTTACCTGTGTACTAGAGTAACTGTTTTACCTGTGTACTAGAGTAACTGTTTTACCTGTGTACTAGAGTAACTGTTTTACCTGTGTACTAGAGTAACTGTTTTACCTGTGTACTAGAGTAACTGTTTTACCTGTGTACTAGAGTAACTGTTTCACCTGTGTACTAGAGTAACTGTTTTACCTGTGTACTAGAGTAACTGTTTTACCTGTGTACTAGAGTAACTGTTTTACCTGTGTACTAGAGTAACTGTTTCACCTGTGTACTAGAGTAACTGCTTCACCTGTGTACTAGAGTAACTGTTTCACCTGTGTACTAGAGTAACTGCTTCACCTGTGTACCAGAGTAACTGTTTCACCTGTGTACTAGAGTAACTGCTTCACCTGTGTACTAGAGTAACTGCTTCACCTGTGTACTAGAGTAACTGTTTTACCTGTGTACTAGAGTAACTGTTTCACCTGTGTACTAGAGTAACTGCTTCACCTGTGTACCAGAGTAACTGCTTCCTCCACATTTGCTGTTCAGACTTGTTAAAGTGAGCAGATCCTCCTCACTACTGTCAGTGAAACATCAGGACTGATTGTGGCTCCAGCATTTGCCACCAGAGGGCGCTGCGCTCAGCTGTGTGCTTTCTCTTCTGTACAGGCTTCGTGTGCCGCCGGGAGTCTGAATGACACAAACTAGTAAATGTGAAGCATCAGAACTGAGACAGAATACATTTCAAGATCTTTGCGATGGTCTGAAATGAAGTGCATTTGCTGATGACGCGAGTATTTTGTGTTTGGAACACAGCTGTCAGAACATAGAGCTAGAAAATAGAAGCAATGTGACTGGAATGACAGGATACCAGCAGTGAGTACAGAGTGAAGTGTCTACACATGGCCACAGGGTGGCGCCACAACACTAACTGCTGATTCCCACAAAACCAGCTCAAGAAGTCATCCTGTCAGCTGCTGCAAATGTTTGGGTTAGTGAAGGAGTGAAGGAGTGAAGGAGTGAAGGAGGTGAGGTGAAGGAGTGAAGGAGTGAAGGAGTGAAGGCGTGAAGGAGTGAAGGAGTGAAGGAGTGAAGGAGGTGAGGTGAAGGAGTGAAGGAGTGAAGGAGTGAAGGAGTGAAGGAGTGAAGGAGTGAATGACCAGTGTCTGTGGCACTGAGTGTGTCATTCCTCCACAGCTCAGCAGGGGGCAGCAGAGGGTCCACCATCTCCTGTCGAGACAACTTGATGTAGCCCTCTGCACTTTAACCCTGTAGAGATCAATAGATGTATTGATTCGATCTATGTTGCTGCTGTTGTGTTTTAACTCCTATTCTATTTCAATTGTATTCTACTCTGTGAGGAGCAACACTGCAAAGTATATCCCTCTGGAAATACAAATAACTATTCTATTGTATTCTATTGTATTCTATCAGAAAATTGAAACGCTTCAGAGAAATTATATTTATCTTCAGGAATAACCACAATGTTCAAGTTGTTTAGAATTCAACTGGATATGACATGAATACAATTCAATTCAACTTTATTGATATATAGGCGTCTTCTGACACATTCATCAGGACAGTGAACCACTTCTAACTTCTACTGTTGCCCCGGCCCCCACCTCCAGGAAGACCCCACCTCCAGGAAGACCCCACCTCCAGGAAGACCCCACCTTCTGTCCTTGGTTCTTGGCTCTGTGGGGCCCTCAGGACATGAATGTACCCGACTCCAATGGACTCGACTCACTGAGTTACACCCGGCTCGGATGGACTCGGCTCAGTGAGTTACACCTGATTTGGATGGACTCGACTCAGCGAGTTACACCTGATTCGGTTGGACTCGACTCACTGAGCTACACCTGATTCGGATGAACTCGACTCAGTGAGTTACACCCGACTCGGATGCCCTCGACTCACTGAGTTACACCTGATTCGGATGAACTCGACTCAGTGAGTTACACCCGACTCGGATGCCCTCGACTCACTGAGCTACACCTGATTCGGATGAACTCGACTCAGTGAGTTACACCCGACTCGGATGCCCTCGACTCACTGAGTTACACCCGGCTCGGATGGACTCGACTCAGTGAGTTACACCCGACTCGGATGCACTCGACTCACTGAGTTACACCTGATTCGGATGGACTCGACTCACTGAGTTACACCTGATTCGGATGAACTCGGCTCAGTGAGCTACACCCGACTTGGATGGACTCGACTCAGTGAGTTACGCCCGACTCGGATGCCCTCGACTCACTGAGTTACACCTGACGGTGATGCTTCCTGTCCTCTGAACAGCTCAGGACTCAACCCTCTGGAGGATCTGCTGTCAGCCGTGAGCTGCAGGTTTTCAATGTTTCCCTGCTCAAACACACCTGACTTCTCATGACGAGGCTCCACAGAAGCTTGGTAACGAGCCACTACTTGCTGTCAGCCGTGTGGGTGTGAGGACACACAGAAACCCTGCAGGCCTGCGGCTCTCGAGGACCGGGGTCCCCCACCCTGCTCTGGAGGATCTGCTGTCACCTGTGAGCTGCAGGTTTGCACCAACGTCTGGTCTGATCATCAGATCAGAATCAGTTTTCAGGAAGTCTTAGACTAAAGACGTCCGCGGTGGTTTACGGTCTCTTCGACATACATGAGCATAAATATGATTTCACTGTGGTTTTCAAACTGGGAAATGATGTGAAAACCGTTCTGTCAAATTCAGCCGAGTCAGCAGCCAGCACTTCAAACTAGAACTCCTGAGGACATAAATACAGCCGAGCACATGACAGGAAGTCAGGAAGCGAGGGAGACGTGTTTATGACCAGAAGAGCAGAATTCCTGGGCTCTGAGTCAAAACCCAGTCAGCCTCTAATCTGTAGGGCTTTTTCATTCACACTCACATGTTTCCTTCACGGAAACGGGGGGCTCTGGAGGGGCTGCAGGACCGGCACAGTCCTGACAGGGAGGTTCTTCTAGAGTCCAGCATGTCAGAGCTTTGATTCTCCTGCATGGTAACAACACACGGTGCACAGCCGCAACAACTGGAGCTTTCATCTCTTGTGATTTTCATACTTCCGTCTTTCATCTTTTCAATATAGAATCTTTTCACATGTCTCACTGTTTCTGCTTCAGTCCTCACTGTTGGAACTTGTTCTGTCCTCAAAGGACAACCAATACACTGTCCAGCACCGTCTCCAGGACAACCAACACACTGTCCAGCACCGTCTCCAGGACAACCAATACACTGTCCAGCACCGTCTCCAGGACAACCAACACACTGTCCAGCACCGTCTCCAGGACAACCAATACACTGTCCAGCACCGTCTCCAGGACAACCAATACACTGTCCAGCACCGTCTCCAGGACCAACAATACACTGTCCAGCACCGTCTCCAGGACAACCAATACACTGTCCAGCACCGTCTCCAGGACCAACAATACACTGTCCAGCACCGTCTCCAGGACAACCAAAACACTGGCCAGCACCGTCTCCAGGACAACCAATACACTGTCCAGCACCGTCTCCAGGACAACCAATACATCCACTGTCCAGCACCGTCTCCAGGACAATCAATACATCCACTGTCCAGCACCGTCTCCAGGACAACCAATACATCCACTGTCCAGCACCGTCTCCAGGACAACCAATACACTGTCCAGCACCATCTCCAGGACAACCAATACACTGTCCAGCACCATCTCCAGGACAACCAATACATCCACTGTCCAGCACCGTCTCCAGGACAATCAATACATCCACTGTCCAGCACCGTCTCCAGGACAACCAATACACTGTCCAGCACCGTCTCCAGGACAACCAATACACTGTCCAGCACCGTCTCCAGGACCAACAATACACTGTCCAGCACCGTCTCCAGGACAACCAATACACTGTCCAGCACCGTCTCCAGGACCAACAATACACTGTCCAGCACCGTCTCCAGGACAACCAATACACTGTCCAGCACCGTCTCCAGGACCAACAATACACTGTCCAGCACCGTCTCCAGGACAACCAAAACACTGGCCAGCACCGTCTCCAGGACAACCAATACATCCACTGTCCAGCACCGTCTCCAGGACAACCAATACATCTACTGTCCAGCACCGTCTCCAGGACAACCAATACACTGTCCAGCACCGTCTCCAGGACAACCAATACATCCACTGTCCAGCACCGTCTCCAGGACAATCAATACATCCACTGTCCAGCACCACCTCCAGGACAACCAATACACTGTCCAGCACCGTCTCCAGGACAATCAATACACTGTCCAGCACCGTCTCCAGGACAACCAATACATCCACTGTCCAGCACCGTCTCCAGGACAACCAATACACTGTCCAGCACCATCTCCAGGACAACCAATACACTGTCCAGCACCGTCTCCAGGACAACCAATACACTTTCCAGCACCGTCTCCAGGACAACCACAGCATCCACTGTCCAGCACCGTCTCCAGGACAACCACTATCTATCTGTCCATCCATCCATCAATCAATCTATCCATCCAGCCATCCATCTATGCAGTGCAATCTTCCCAAACTCCCCCTGGTGGACATTGAAATGAGTGACGTCTTCCAGCACTTCTCTTCTCACCACCCAGATGTGCTGCAACTGTCACGACAATTGACGTGATAATTTGAATTGTTTAAAACCATAAAACATGGCAGCAGATTTAGAAAGCTGCAGACACTTCTATCCCTCCTCCAGTATACTTCCATCATGCATTCTCTCTCCACCTGGCAGGTGATCCTTTACCTCCTGGAGACTGAAATGTTTGGTCACTCTGGAAGAGTGAGACGTTAATCAACTGCTTGTCATATTTGCTGAGTTAAAAAACACATTTTCTCTTACTTCAACATATTTGTTCTGATATTATGATGAGGAATTCTTCTGGGAGACACTCTAACGCTGAGTGTCTCCCAGAAGATGAAAAGATTTCTAACCTTTTTTTGGCTCCACTAGAAAATGGGCCTCTGGCTTTGTAAATCTATTGTTGGAACAAACAGACGAGAGCACCCCCTGCTGGGAGGAGGAGCTCAGGATGCAGATTGGAGGCTTGGTCTGGAGGGAGGGTCTTGTTAGGACTTCATCCTACTCTATTAATACCACCATTCAATTCAAAAACCATTTCCTTTCTGTGTAACCCATGTAAACCTGCAGAGGGCGCTCTGACCCACCTCTATTGGACATGTCTCAAACTGGACAGCTTTTGGAGAAACATATTGAAGCAGTTATGTGTACAGCTCCGTGCCTGAACCCGAGCCAATGGCACATTGAACGACATCGTTCAGGGTTTCTCATTCTCTGCTTCAACATAAAGTTCAGAAGCAACGCGTCTATGTGTAGAAAGAAGATTATTGTGAAACTCTTGAAGTCAGACACCGAACCTGAACTGAAGAAGTGGTTGAGCTCGTTGGTAAACTGCACGTGCAGACGGCCCAATGCGTCAATGTGGACAATGTGTTGGACAATATGTTGGACAATGTGTTGGACAATATGTTGGACAATGTTTTGGACAATGTGTTGGACAGTGTGTTGGACAATGTGTTGGACAATGTGTTGGACAGCATGTTGGACAATGTGTTGGACAGTATGTTGGACAATGTGTTGGACAATGTTTTGACAATGTGTTGGACAATGTGTTGGACAGTATGTTGGACAATGTGTTGGACAATGTTTTGACAATGTGTTGGACAGTATGTTGGACAATGTGTTGGACAATGTGTTGGACAATGTGTTGGACAATGTTTGGACAATGTGTTGGACAATGTGTTGGACAATGTTTGGACAATGTGTTGAACAGTATGTTGGACAATGTGTTGGACAGTATGTTGGACAATGTGTTGGACAATGTTTTGACAATGTGTTGGACAATGTGTTGGACAATGTGTTGGACAATGTTTTGACAATGTGTTGAACAGTATGTTGGACAATGTTTTGGACAATGTGTTGGACAGTATGTTAGACAATGTGTTGGACAATGTGTTGGACAATGTTTTGACAATGTGTTGAACAGTATGTTGGACAATGTGTTGGACAGTATGTTGGACAATGTTATGGACAGTATGTTGGACAATGTGTTGGACAATGTGTTGGACAATGTTTTGACAATGTGTTGAACAGTATGTTGGACAATGTGTTGGACAATGTGTTGGACAATGTTTTGACAATGTTTTGACAATGTGTTGAACAGTATGTTGGACAATGTGTTGGACAGTATGTTGGACAATGTGTTGGACAATGTGTTGGACAATGTTTTGACAATGTGTTGAACAGTATGTTGGACAATGTGTTGGACAGTATGTTGGACAATGTGTTGGACAATGTGTTGGACAATGTTTTGACAATGTGTTGAACAGTATGTTGGACAATGTGTTGGACAGTGTGTTGGACAATGCTTTGGACAATGTGTTGGACAGTATGTTGGACAATGTGTTGGACAGTGTGTTGGACAATGCTTTGGACAATGTGTTGGACAGTATGTTGGACAATGTGTTGGACAATGTTTTGACAATGTGTTGAACAGTATGTTGGACAATGTGTTGGACAATATGTTGGACAATGTGTTGGACAGTATGTTGGACAATGTGTTGGACAATATGTTGGACAATGTGTTGGACAATGTTTTGACAATGTGTTGGACAGTATGTTGGACAATGTGTTGGACAATATGTTGGACAATGTGTTGGACAATGTGTGGCAATGTCTTATTTTCATTGTTGTTGACGAGGAAATCGATCAATACAAATATATCTAACATAAACATGATCATCTGTAGTGACTCTACAGACTCTGTAGTGACTCGACAGCCTCTCTGTAGTGACTCTCCAGCCTCTGTAGTGACTCTACAGACTCTCTGTAGTGACTCTACAGACTCTGTAGTGACTCTACAGCCTCTGTAGTGACTCTACAGCCTCTCTGTAGTGACTCTACAGACTCTCTGTCGTGACTCTACAGTCTCTGTAGTGACTACAGACTCTGTAGTGACTCTACAGTCTCTGTAGTGACTCTACAGCTCTGAAGTGACTCTACAGACTCTCTGTCGTGACTCTACAGACTCTCTGTCGTGACTCTACAGTCTCTGTAGTGACTCTACAGACTCTCTGTCGTGACTCTACAGTCTCTGTAGTGACTCTACAGCTCTGAAGTGACTCTACACACTCTCTGTCGTGACTCTACAGTCTCTGTAGTGACTCTACAGCTCTGAAGTGACTCTACAGACTCTCTGAAAGTGGTAAACTCTTGTTGTTTTTTTTCAGAAACATTGGACTGTGCTGAAGTACTGCCGCGCGCACGCACGCGCGTCCACACACACACGCACACTCACACAGCCGCCCAGGCCGGGTACCTTGGTGTGGAAACTTCCCGGAGTGGATCCAGTCTCAGGTCCTTCCTGCGGGGCGGCGGCGGCTGCAGAGCTGCTCCTCCCGGCCCACGGCGTCCGGGGCTGTCGGGGCTCCGCTGGTACAAAGTCGGAGCTCCTGGTACAAAGTCGGAGCTCCTGGTAGAAAGTCGGAGCTCCTGGTAGAAAGTCGGAGTTCCGCTGGTACAAGTCGGAGTTCCGCTGGTACAAAGTCGGAGTTCCTGGTACAAAGTCGGAGCTCCTGGTAGAAAGTCGGAGTTCCTGGTACAAAGTCGGAGTTCCGCTGGTACAAAGTCGGAGTTCCTGGTAGAAAGTCGGAGTTCCGCTCGCTCAGGGTCCCGTTAACGGCGGAGGAAGAAGCGGAGCTCCAGCTCCAGTATGAGAGGAATGTCGGCCCCCTCCCCCTCCTTCTCCCCCTCCCTCTCCCTCTCTCTCCCCCTCCTTCTCTCCCTCCCTCTCCCTCTCCTTCTCTCCCTCTCTCTCTCTCTCTCTCCCCCTCCCCTCCCTTCTCCCCCTGCTAACGGCCTCCTTCAGCTCAGGGAGAGTGGATGAAAAGTTTTCCTGGAGCAGGGAAATCCCCCCTCCTCCTCCTCCTCTCTCTACCCTCTTCCTCCTCCTCCCTCTTCCTCCTCTCTGTACCCTCCTCCTCGTCCTCCTCTCTCTACCCTCTTCCTCCTCCTCCTCTCTCTACCCTCTTCCTCCCCCCTCCTCCTCCTCCTCTCTCTACCCTCTTCCTCCTCCTCCTCTCTCTACCCTCTTCCTCCTCCTCCTCTCTCTACCCTCTTCCTCCCCCCTCCTCCTCCTCCTCTCTCTACCCTCCTCCTCGTCCTCCTCTCTCTACCCTCTTCCTCCTCCTCCCTCCTCCTCCTCCTCCTCCCCCCTCCTCCTCCTCCTCTCTCTACCCTCTTCCTCCTCCTCCTCTCTCTACCCTCTTCCTCCTCCTCCCTCTTCCTCCTCTCTCTACCCTCCTCCTCGTCCTCCTCTCTCTACCCTCTTCCTCCTCCTCCCTCCTCCTCCTCCTCCTCCCTCCTCCTCCTCCTCCTCTCTCTACCCTCTTCCTCCCCCCTCCTCTCTCTACCCTCTTCCTCCTCCTCCCCCTCCTCCTCCTCCTCTCTCTACCCTCTTCCTCCCCCCTCCTCTCTCTACCCTCTTCCTCCTCCTCCCCCCTCCTCCTCCTCCTCTCTCTACCCTCTTCCTCCTCCTCCCTCCTCCTCCTCTCTCAACCCTGCTCCCTCCCTCCTCCTCTCTCTACCCTCTTCCTCCTCCTCCTCTCTCTACCCTCTTCCTCCCTCCTCCTCTCCTCCTCCTCTCTCAACCCTGCTCCCTCCCTCCTCCTCCTCTCTCTACGCTCTTCCTCCTCCTCCTCTCTCTACCCTCTTCCTCCTCCTCCTCTCTCTACCCTCTTCCTCCCTCCTCCTCTCCTCCTCCTCTCTCAACCCTGCTCCCTCCCTCCTCCTCCTCTCTCTACGCTCTTCCTCCTCCTCCTCTCTCTACCCTCCTTATCCTCCTCCTCTCTCTACCCTGCTCCCTCCCTCCTCCCTCTACCATCCTCCCTCTACTCTCCTCCTCCTCTCTCTACCCTCCTCCCTCCACCCTCTACCCTCCTCCTCCTCTCTCTACCCTCTTCCTCCCTCCTCCTCCTCCTCTCTCTACCCTCTTCCTCCCTCCTCCTCCTCCTCCTCTCTCTACCCTCTTCCTCCCTCCTCTTCCTCCTCCTCCTCTCTCTACCCTCTTCCTCCCTCCTCCTCCTCCTCCTCCTCTCTCTACCCTCTTCCTCCCTCCTCCTCCTCCTCCTCTCTCAACCCTGCTCCCTCCCTCCTCCTCCTCTCTCTACCCTCTTCCTCCCTCCTCCTCCTCCTCTCTCAACCCTGCTCCCTCCCTCCTCCTCCTCCCCCTCTCTCTACCCTCCTTCTCCTCTTACTCCTCCTCCTCTCTCTACCCTGCTCCCTCCCTCCACCCTCTACCATCCTCCCTCTATTCTCTTCCTCTCTACCCTCCTCCTCCCCCTCTCTCTACCCTGCTCCCTCCCTCCTCCTCCTCTCTCTACCCTCTTCCTCCTCCTCCTCTCTCTATCCTCTTCCTCCTCCTACTCCCCCTCCTCTCTCTACCCTCCTCCTCCTCCTCTCTCTACCCTCTTCCTCCTCCTCCTCTCTCTACCCTCTTCCTCCCTCCTCCTCCTCTCTCAACCCTGCTCCCTCCCTCCTCCTCCTCTCTCTACGCTCTTCCTCCTCCTCCTCTCTCTACCCTCCTTATCCTCCTCCTCTCTCTACCCTGCTCCCTCCCTCCACCCTCTACCATCCTCCCTCTACTCTCCTCCTCCTCTCTCTACCCTCCTCCCTCCACCCTCTACTCTCCTCCTCCTCTCTCTACCTCCCTCCTCCTCCTATCCTTTGTATTTTTTTGGGGGGGGGGGCGGTGATATTGTGAGATGGAAGCGTTTTGCAGGTTTTATTTTATTGGATGTATAGAGTAGAGTTATGGGCAGTGTTGCCACAGTTACCTTGAAAAAGTAATCATATTACTGGCTACTAGTTACTCCTTTAAAAGAAACTTACTTTACTGACTACATGTATTCAAAAGTTAGTTACATTACAAGTAACCATTTAGTTACTTTCATCAGCTGCCACAACAAAACATCCCTCACCGTCTCAACATGAAAACGCTCCTCACTGCCCCCTGCTGGTACATCTTTCACCTTTGACCTTCACACCCGACTCACCTTTCTATCATCACATTTTTCCAATTACTGCTATTTATTTACCCCGTGATGTAGTTCCAGTCTGTCGTTGCACTATTTATCTATTTATTTGCCCTACCTGCTCGATGTGACATTTCAATTGCCCCCCCACGAGACAAAGTCTTTCATTAATTGACTGATTGAAAAAAGGGGTGGGGCTTCATGTCAATACATCAGGAGAATTACAAAGAGTTGTTGCATCTCTGCAGCTGTTCTTGTTGCAGAGATCAGGGTTAGTGAAGATTGTTCAGTGTCACCTGAATACACCGTTGGCCTGTGATTGGCTGAGAGTGGAGAAAGGGGCGGGTCAGACTACGTGCACTGTGTGTGTGTGTGTATGTTTGGTGGAGAACTGAGGGGGTCCGGTCCGGGGGCCTTCCATTTTTGTTGGGTGTCGAAAAACAAAAAACGGGAAACCATCCAATTACCGTTTTTGGATTTGATGTTGGAAAACGGAAATCGTGTTGTGTTCGATTTCCAAGTATGCTTTTCTGAAACAAAACTCGGGAAAATAAAATCTGACCACAGTTTTTTATTACAAGTATGATTTGCCTTAAAACCCGGAAGTGGAGTCTCTTCTTGGTTTGATGGGAGAGCAAGAACAGCACATTGCACCGCAGCCCCCTTCAGGCTGTCTGAGCTTCCAACTCGCCACCAGCCGATTCCATGTTTATCTGCCTGCTGAAACTTCAGCCTCCCAATAAAAGCAGATATGAACTTATGCACTCATCTCTCTCTCTCTCCCTCTTATCCTTTCATTTTCTTTTTTGGGTGGAAATTATTTAAAATCTACCAACATTTAAATAAATATGCAAATACAACATGTTCATGTGTTTTTGTTTTTTTTTATCTCACTCTACTACAAAAAGAACGCCAGTGGCTCCACCTGCTGCACAAAAGACTCTCTTCACCTCCGTTCTCTCTTGCAGATAAGAAGCCAAACTGTCCTTGAAGACAGGAAGTGGAACCGACTGCTTGGTTCCACTTCTGAGTCCAGGACCCGCGACAGCAACGTTGAGCAGGCTGAGGAACCCCGGCAGGAAGTGACCTCACTGGAGGTCACCGGCGGAGCCACAGCCAGGCAGGAAGTGACCTCACTGGAGGTCACCAGCGGAGCCACAGCCAGGCAGGAAGTGACCTCACTGGAGGTCACCGGCGGAGCCACAGCCAGGCAGGAAGTGACCTCACTGGAGGTCACCGGCGGAGCCACAGCCAGGCAGGAAGTGACCTCACTGGAGGTCACCGGCGGAGCCACAGCCAGGCGTTGAGCAAGCAGGCCGACACCAGCAGAGACAGGAGCAGTACCTCCGTGTTCCTGTGGTCGGCGCTGTGGCGCTCCAACGCCGCCAGACGACGGCTCATCTTCATCACCTGCACAGGGAGAAAACCCAGGAGGCTGAGGGAGGAGCAGAGAGGAGGAGCAGAGAGGAGGAGCAGGGAGGAGGCTGAGGGAGGAGCAGAGAGGAGGCTGAAGGAGGAGCAGAGAGGAGGAGCAGGGAGGAGGAGCAGAGAGGAGGCTGTAGGAGGAGCAGAGAGGAGGCTGTAGGAGGAGCAGAGAGGAGGCTGAAGGAGGAGCAGAGAGGAGGAGCAGAGAGGAGGAGCAGAGAGGAGGAGCAGGGAGGAGGCTGAGGGAGGAGCAGAGAGGAGGCTGAAGGAGGAGCAGAGAGGAGGCTGAGGGAGGAGGAGAGAGGAGGCTGTAGGAGGAGCAGAGAGGAGGAGCAGAGAGGAGGCTGTAGGAGGAGCAGAGAGGAGGCTGAAGGAGGAGCAGAGAGGAGGAGCAGGGAGGAGGAGCAGAGAGGAGGAGCAGAGAGGAGGAGCAGGGAGGAGGCTGAGGGAGGAGCAGAGAGGAGGCTGAAGGAGGAGCAGAGAGGAGGCTGAGGGAGGAGGAGAGAGGAGGCTGTAGGAGGAGCAGAGAGGAGGCTGTAGGAGGAGCAGAGAGGAGGCTGTAGGAGGAGCAGAGAGGAGGAGCAGAGAGGAGCAGAGAGGAGGAGCAGAGAGGAGGCTGTAGGAGGAGCAGAGAGGAGGCTGAAGGAGGAGCAGAGAGGAGGAGCAGAGAGGAGGCTGTAGGAGGAGCAGAGAGGAGGCTGAAGGAGGAGCAGAGAGGAGGAGCAGAGAGGAGGCTGTAGGAGGAGCAGAGAGGAGGCTGAAGGAGGAGCAGAGAGGAGGAGCAGAGAGGAGGCTGTAGGAGGAGCAGAGAGGAGGCTGAAGGAGGAGCAGAGAGGAGGAGCAGGGAGGAGGAGCAGAGAGGAGGCTGAGGGAGGAGGAGAGAGGAGGAGCAGAGAGGAAGCTGAAGGAGGAGCAGAGAGGATGAGCAGGGAGGAGGAGCAGAGAGGAGGCTGTAGGAGGAGCAGAGAGGAGGCTGAAGGAGGAGCAGAGAGGAGGAGCAGGAAGGAGGAGCAGAGAGGAGACTGTAGGAGGAGCAGAGAGGAGGCTGAAGGAGGAGCAGAGAGGAGGCTGTAGGAGGAGCAGAGAGGAGGCTGAAGGAGGAGCAGAGAGGAGGCTGTAGGAGGAGCTGAGAGGAGGCTGAAGGAGGAGCAGAGAGGAGGCTGTAGGAGGAGCAGAGAGGAGCAGGGAGGAGGAGCAGAGAGGAGGCTGTAGGAGGAGCAGAGAGGAGGCTGTAGGAGGAGCTGAGAGGAGGCTGTAGGAGGAGCTGAGAGGAGGCTGAAGGAGGAGCAGAGAGGAGGCTGTAGGAGGAGCAGAGAGGAGGCTGTAGGAGGAGCAGAGAGGAGGCTGTAGGAGGAGCAGAGAGGAGGCTGTAGGAGGAGCTGAGAGGAGGCTGAAGGAGGAGCAGAGAGGAGGCTGTAGGAGGAGCAGAGAGGAGCAGAGAGGAGGCTGTAGGAGGAGCAGAGAGGAGGCTGTAGGAGGAGCAGAGAGGAGGCTGTAGGAGGAGCTGAGAGGAGGCTGAAGGAGGAGCAGAGAGGAGGCTGTAGGAGGAGCAGAGAGGAGGCTGTAGGAGGAGCAGAGAGGAGGAGGTGTCACTGACCTGTCTCCTTAGGATGATCAACTCCACTGCACCTCCTCCCTCCTCCTCTGGACTCCAGTTTGTCATGGTCCTGGACACACACACACACACAGGGAGAACATGTAAACAGCAGACGGAGGCCCTCCACTGCTCCCCCTTGTGGCGATGTGATGAAATTGTCATCAAATGTAGGAGTTTCATCCTTCCTAGAAAGAATATTCTCATTAAAGATGGACTGCAGCTCCCAGATACAGCAAACACTATCAGCATTTGAAATCTAGTTTCCAAATATGTATCAACTTGTGACCAAAATGCTGTTTTATGCAGAGTAGAGCTGAATTCCTCCCGGGGGAAACATCTGGAAGGGTTGTCTTGGTCCACATTCATCCAGTCCTACAACCCCTGGAAGTCTCTTTTGCCCCAAAGCAATAAAGAATGTCATGGAACTTTTCCACCCGATTCCCTCCAGGTGAGGACTTTTCCATTGTGGTTCACAAATGTTCTCCCTTCTCCGTCAGGCCCTTTACAACCCACTTCAACCTGCACTTTGGGTTCCAACGAGTGACTGTTGTAGACTGTTTCCACCGCACCAACAGTGCAGGACGGACCGGAGCCTTACGGAGCGGTACGGCAACGCGGAACCAGAGCCAAATCCGGTACCTGTTTCCAGTGTAGAATGTAGGTTAGGCGCGGCGCACCCCCGGCGCGGCGCACTTATGCTATGTTGCAAACAGGAAGCGCCGACGCTCGACTAAAGTTGAGCAGCAAAGAAAAGAAAAAGCAAGCAGAGCAAAGTGACCAATGACAGCAGAGGATTCATACAACTGACATCTTAACATATTGAGGGCGTCGTAAATCACTGACCAATCAGCAGACGGCTCCTCAAACTCAGACCCGTTCCGTGGTCCTGGTACCCTGATGGAGGGGGGGGCGGCCTGAACCGTAAGACTGTACTGGTCTATCCTGCACTCTTTGTGCAGTGGAAACCTGAACCGTAACAGACTGTACTGGTCTATCCTGCACTCTTTGTGCAGTGGAAACCTGAACCGTAAGACTGTACTGGTCTATCCTGCACTCTTTGTGCGGTGGAAACCTGAACCGTAACAGACTGTACTGGTCTATCCTGCACTCTTTGTGCAGTGGAAACCTGAACCGTAACAGACTGTACTGGTCTATCCTGCACTCTTTGTGCAGTGGAAACCTGAACCGTAACAGACTGTACTGGTCTATCCTGCACTCTTTGTGCGGTGGAAACCTGAACCGTAAGACTGTACTGGTCTATCCTGCACTCTTTGTGCAGTGGAAACCTGAACCGTAAGACTGTACTGGTCTATCCTGCACTCTTTGTGTGGTGGAAACCTGAACCGTAAGACTGTACTGGTCTATCCTGCACTCTTTGTGCGGTGGAAACCTGAACCGTAACAGACTGTACTGGTCTATCCTGCACTCTTTGTGCGGTGGAAACCTGAACCGTAAGACTGTACTGGTCTATCCTGCACTCTTTGTGCGGTGGAAACCTGAACCGTAACAGACTGTACTGGTCTATCCTGCACTCTTTGTGCGGTGGAAACCTGAACCGTAAGACTGTACTGGTCTATCCTGCACTCTTTGTGCGGTGGAAACCTGAACCGTAAGACTGTACTGGTCTATCCTGCACTCTTTGTGCGGTGGAAACCTGAACCGTAACAGACTGTACTGGTCTATCCTGCACTCTTTGTGCAGTGGAAACCTGAACCGTAAGACTGTACTGGTCTATCCTGCACTCTTTGTGCGGTGGAAACCTGAACCGTAAGACTGTACTGGTCTATCCTGCACTCTTTGTGTGGTGGAAACCTGAACCGTAAGACTGTACTGGTCTATCCTGCACTCTTTGTGCGGTGGAAACCTGAACCGTAACAGACTGTACTGGTCTATCCTGCACTCTTTGTGCGGTGGAAACCTGAACCGTAAGACTGTACTGGTCTATCCTGCACTCTTTGTGCGGTGGAAACCTGAACCGTAACAGACTGTACTGGTCTATCCTGCACTCTTTGTGCAGTGGAAACCTGAACCGTAAGACTGTACTGGTCTATCCTGCACTCTTTGTGCAGTGGAAACCTGAACCGTAAGACTGTACTGGTCTATCCTGCACTCTTTGTGCGGTGGAAACCTGAACCGTAACAGACTGTACTGGTCTATCCTGCACTCTTTGTGCGGTGGAAACCTGAACCGTAAGACTGTACTGGTCTATCCTGCACTCTTTGTGCGGTGGAAACCTGAACCGTAACAGACTGTACTGGTCTATCCTGCACTCTTTGTGCAGTGGAAACCTGAACCGTAAGACTGTACTGGTCTATCCTGCACTCTTTGTGCAGTGGAAACCTGAACCGTAAGACTGTACTGGTCTATCCTGCACTCTTTGTGCGGTGGAAACCTGAACCGTAACAGACTGTACTGGTCTATCCTGCACTCTTTGTGCAGTGGAAACCTGAACCGTAAGACTGTACTGGTCTATCCTGCACTCTTTGTGCGGTGGAAACCTGAACCGTAAGACTGTACTGGTCTATCCTGCACTCTTTGTGCGGTGGAAACCTGAACCGTAACAGACTGTACTGGTCTATCCTGCACTCTTTGTGCAGTGGAAACCTGAACCGTAAGACTGTACTGGTCTATCCTGCACTCTTTGTGCGGTGGAAACCTGAACCGTAACAGACTGTACTGGTCTATCCTGCACTCTTTGTGCAGTGGAAACCTGAACCGTAAGACTGTACTGGTCTATCCTGCACTCTTTGTGCGGTGGAAACCTGAACCGTAACAGACTGTACTGGTCTATCCTGCACTCTTTGTGCAGTGGAAACCTGAACCGTAAGACTGTACAGGTCTATCCTGCACTCTTTGTGCGGTGGAAACCTGAACCGTAACAGACTGTACTGGTCTATCCTGCACTCTTTGTGCGGTGGAAACCTGAACCGTAACAGACTGTACTGGTCTATCCTGCACTCTTTGTGCGGTGGAAACCTGAACCGTAAGACTGTACTGGTCTATCCTGCACTTTGTGCGGTGGAAACCTGAACCGTAAGACTGTACTGGTCTATCCTGCACTCTTTGTGCGGTGGAAACCTGAACCGTAACAGACTGTACTGGTCTATCCTGCACTCTTTGTGCAGTGGAAACCTGAACCGTAAGACTGTACTGGTCTATCCTGCACTCTTTGTGCGGTGGAAACCTGAACCGTAACAGACTGTACTGGTCTATCCTGCACTCTTTGTGCGGTGGAAACCTGAACCGTAACAGACTGTACTGGTCTATCCTGCACTCTTTGTGCAGTGGAAACCTGAACCGTAAGACTGTACTGGTCTATCCTGCACTCTTTGTGCGGTGGAAACCTGAACCGTAACAGACTGTACTGGTCTATCCTGCACTCTTTGTGCAGTGGAACGGGGCTCATGAGTGATGTCATGGCCACACAGGCCGTTAGCTCTCAGTCACCTGGTCCTACTGGTCTCTACCAGGCTGGAAGCTGGGACCGGGGTCAGGACTCCTGGGACCGGGATCAGGACTCCTGGGACCGGGGGCTCCTCATTTGTAAGTCTACACTTTGGAGACACAGAGAAGCTGAGGTCTGCCTGACACAGTGAGCACAAACATCAGGCACAGTGAGACCCAAATGTCCCTGGTGGTCACGCCTCAGCTGCTTCCTGTGCAAACCTCCACTTTGACTCTTGGCAATACATCACATCCATCTGGAGCTACACATGCTGAAACAATGGTATACGCTGCGGTTATGGAATTCAAGAAGGATTTTTAGCTGTTTTACTTCTCCTAGGTTTTCTTTACCTTTTTACGGTTTGTAAACAGTTATCTGATTTTGAACCTGTTTTTCATGTTTCCCATTTACAAATCTGTTTCTTCTCATAATGACCTGAATAGATAAACGCGGCAAAAGAACACATATGAGGAATTTACACTGACAATAGGAGGCAAAATAATTCATGTTACTTTAGTCCTCAAGTGCTTCTGAAGCAGTTTTTGCTTTTTTTCCTCAGTCAAACCGTAGAATTACTGCTTGTACCAGTATCAGTACTTCGTGAAACTATTTCATGTTTGAGGACACAATGACTTTATCATAGACAGACACAGAAGTGGAACGAAAACCTCACAGCTGTATATGGAGATATTTTAGTTAAAGTTGGATGAAAGCATTTGACTTTTGGAAGAATTAGTCTGAACTGATGTCTCGTCAGTCTTTTGTCTCCGTCGTCCAGATTCTAAAACACAATCATGTCAGGGTCCGGCCTCCTGCTTTTCTGCTGGTTCAGAACTTCAGAGGATGCAGACCTGCTGTACTTCTGGCTGACTGTCTGCAGGAGGCGCTGTGACGCCTGCTGGCCCAGCTGCCTGGCTGTCTGCAGCAGAAAGTGTGGAGACAGGAGGCTGAGGGGGGGTGGAGGGGGGGCCGGGGCTGTGAACACTGCAGGGCACTGCTGAGGAGCTGGGCTAGAAGCAGGGAGGAGAGCAGAGTGACAATCAAACCCAACAAACAAGATGGCCGCCACAGTCGGGCGCCAATGCAGGACAAGGGCGGAGACCAAGAATCAAAAATCATAAACCACAGTGAAGAGTTGAACGTTTTTCTATCCAGTGGAAAACCACAGTGAAGAGTTGAACGTTTATCTATCCAGTGGAAAACCACAGTGAAGAGTTGAACGTTTTTCTATCCAGTGGAAAACCACAGTGAAGAGTTGAACGTTTTTCTATCCAGTGGAAAACCACAGTGAAGAGTTGAACGTTTATCTATCCAGTGGAAAACCACAGTGAAGAGTTGAACGTTTTTCTATCCAGTGGAAAACCACAGTGAAGAGTTGAACGTTTTTCTATCCAGTGGAAAACCACAGTGAGGAGTTGAACGTTTTTCTATCCAGTGGAAAACCACAGTGAAGAGTTGAACGTTTTTCTATCCAGTGGAAAACCACAGTGAAGAGTTGAAAGTGAGAAACACGAGTGAACCATAAACCATATAAACAATATTGGTCTGCAAAAAACTATTCAGAAACTCAACTTATAATCCTGTTATTACCTTCTAATGCTGTTAACTAATCCTGTTATTACCTTCTAATGCTGTTAACTAATACTGTTATTACCTTCTAATGCTGTTAACTAATCCTGTTATTACCTTCTAATGCTTGCAACTAATACTGTTATTACCTTCTAATGCTGTCAACTAATCCTGTTATTACCTTCTAATGCTGTCAACTAATCCTGTTATTACCTTCTAATACTTGCAACTAATCCTGTTATTACCTTCTAATGCTTGCAACTAATCCTGTTATTACCTTCTAATGCTGTTAACTAATCCTGTTATTACCTTCTAATGCTGTTAACTAATCCTGTTATTACCTTCTAATGCTTGCAACTAATCCTGTTATTACCTTCTAATGCTGTTAACTAATCCTGTTATTACCTTCTAATGCTGTTAACTAATCCTGTTATTACCTTCTAATGCTGTTAACTAATCCGGTTATTACCTTCTAATGCTGTTAACTAATCCTGTTATTACCTTCTAATGCTGCTAACTGATACTGTTATTACCTTCTAATGCTGATAACTGATCCTGTTATTACCTTCTAATGCTTGCAACTAATCCTGTTATTACCTTCTAATGCTTGCAACTAATCCTGTTATTACCTTCTAATGCTTGCAACTAATCCTGTTATTACCTTCTAATGCTTGCAACTAATCCTGTTATTACCTTCTAATGCTGTTAACTAATCCTGTTATTACCTTCTAATGCTGTTAACTAATCCTGTTATTACCTTCTAATGCTTGCAACTAATCCTGTTATTACCTTCTAATGCTTGCAACTAATCCTGTTATTACCTTCTAATGCTGTTAACTAATCCTGTTATTACCTTCTAATGCTGTTAACTAATCCTGTTATTACCTTCTAATGCTGCTAACTAATCCTGTTATTACCTTCTAATGCTGTTAACTAATCCTGTTATTACCTTCTAATGCTGTTAACTAATCCTGTTATTACCTTCTAATGCTGTTAACTAATCCTGTTATTACCTTCTAATGCTGTTAACTAATCCTGTTATTACCTTCTAATGCTTGCAACTAATCCTGTTATTACCTTCTAATGCTTGCAACTAATCCTGTTATTACCTTCTAATGCTTGCAACTAATCCTGTTATTACCTTCTAATGCTGTTAACTAATCCTGTTATTACCTTCTAATGCTGTTAACTAATCCTGTTATTACCTTCTAATGCTTGCAACTAATCCTGTTATTACCTTCTAATGCTGTTAACTAATCCTGTTATTACCTTCTAATGCTGTTAACTAATCCTGTTATTACCTTCTAATGCTGTTAACTAATACTGTTATTACCTTCTAATGCTGTTAACTAATCCTGTTATTACCTTCTAATGCTGTTAACTAATCCTGTTATTACCTTCTAATGCTGTTAACTAATCCTGTTATTACCTTCTAATGCTGTTAACTAATCCTGTTATTACCTTCTAATGCTTGCAACTAATCCTGTTATTACCTTCTAATGCTGTTAACTAATCCTGTTATTACCTTCTAATGCTGTTAACTAATCCTGTTATTACCTTCTAATGCTGTTAACTAATCCTATTATCACCTTCTAATGCTGTTAACTAATCCTGTTATCACCTTCTAATGCTGTTAACTAATCCTGTTACTACCTTCTAATGCTGTTAACTAATCCTGTTATTACCTTCTAATGCTGTTAACTAATACTGTTATTACCTTCTAATGCTGTTAACTAATACTGTTATTACCTTCTAATGCTGTTAACTAATCCTGTTATTGCCTTCTAATGCTGTTAAATAATCCTGTTATTGCCTTCTAATGCTGTTAACTAATCCTGTTGTTACCTTCTAATGCTGTTAACTAATCCTGTTGTTACCTTCTAATGCTGTTAACTAATCCTGTTATTACCTTCTAATGCTGTTAACGAATCCTGTTATTACCTTCTAATGCTGTTAACGAATCCTGTTATTACCTTCTAATGCTGTTAACGAATCCTGTTATTACCTTCTAATGCTGTTAACGAATCCTGTTACTACCTTCTAATGCTGTTAACTAATCCTGTTATTACCTTCTAATGCTGTTAACTAATCCTGTTATTACCTTCTAATGCTGTTAACTAATCCTGTTATTACCTTCTAATGCTGTTAACTAATCCTGTTATTACCTTCTAATGCTGTTAACTAATCCTGTTATTACCTTCTAATGCTGTTAACTAATCCTGTTATTACCTTCTAATGCTGTTAACTAATCCTGTTATTACCTTCTAATGCTGTTAACTAATCCTGTTATTACCTTCTAATGCTGTTAACTAATCCTGTTATTACCTTCTAATGCTGTTAACTAATCCTGTTATTACCTTCTAATGCTGTTAACTAATCCTGTTATTACCTTCTAATGCTGTTAACTAATCCTGTTATTACCTTCTAATGCTGTTAACTAATCCTGTTATTACCTTCTAATGCTGCTAACTAATCCTGTTATTACCTTCTAATGCTGCTAACTAATCCTGTTATTACCTTCTAATGCTGCTAACTAATCCTGTTATTACCTTCTAATGCTGTTAACTAATCCTGTTATTACCTTCTAATGCTGTTAACTAATCCTGTTATTACCTTCTAATGCTGTTAACTAATCCTGTTATTACCTTCTAATGCTTGCAACTAATCCTGTTATTACCTTCTAATGCTTGCAACTAATCCTGTTATTACCTTCTAATGCTTGCAACTAATCCTGTTATTACCTTCTAATGCTTGCAACTAATCCTGTTATTACCTTCTAATGCTGTTAACTAATCCTGTTATTACCTTCTAATGCTGTTAACTAATCCTGTTATTACCTTCTAATGCTTGCAACTAATCCTGTTATTACCTTCTAATGCTGTTAACTAATCATGTTATTACCTTCTAATGCTGTTAACTAATACTGTTATTACCTTCTAATGCTGTTAACTAATCCTGTTATTACCTTCTAATGCTGTTAACTAATCCTGTTATTACCTTCTAATGCTTGCAACTAATCCTGTTATTACCTTCTAATGCTGTTAACTAATCCTGTTATTACCTTCTAATGCTGTTAACTAATCCTGTTATTACCTTCTAATGCTGTTAACTAATCCTGTTATTACCTTCTAATGCTGTTAACTAATCCTGTTATTACCTTCTAATGCTGTTAACTAATCCTATTATTACCTTCTAATGCTGTTAACTAATCCTATTATTACCTTCTAATGCTGTTAACTAATCCTGTTATTACCTTCTAATGCTGTTAACTAATCCTGTTATTACCTTCTAATGCTGTTAACTAATCCTGTTATTACCTTCTAATGCTGTTAACTAATCCTGTTATTACCTTCTAATGCTGTTAACTAATACTGTTATTACCTTCTAATGCTGTTAACTAATACTGTTATTACCTTCTAATGCTGTTAACTAATCCTGTTATTACCTTCTAATGCTGTTAACTAATCCTGTTATTGCCTTCTAATGCTGTTAACTAATCCTGTTATTACCTTCTAATGCTGTTAACTAATCCTGTTATTACCTTCTAATGCTGTTAACTAATCCTGTTATTACCTTCTAATGCTGTTAACTAATCCTGTTATTACCTTCTAATGCTGTTAACTAATCCTATTACCTTCTAATGCTGTTAACTAATCCTGTTATTACCTTCTAATGCTGTTAACTAATCCTGTTATTACCTTCTAATGCTGTTAACTAATCCTGTTATTACCTTCTAATGCTGTTAACTAATCCTGTTATTACCTTCTAATGCTGTTAACTAATCCTGTTATTACCTTCTAATGCTGTTAACTAATCCTGTTATTACCTTCTAATGCTGTTAACTAATCCTGTTATTACCTTCTAATGCTGTTAACTAATCCTGTTATTACCTTCTAATGCTGTTTTTGACTATTAATTCTCTGCTCCACTACAACTATGCTGCTCTGCACCACCACTGCTGACAGCCTGGGGGCGCTGCTGCTCATTGTTGTGATGTCAGAGCTTCTCCTGGACAGCTGCAGCTGTCTGACGGCAGCGCGCCGCCTGCTGGACAACATACACGTCGCTGCATTGCTTTGCAGTGTTTTGAGCATAAACTATATCCAAACAGCAACATGTTGCCATGAACAGTAGGATAGCATAGTGCTGCTACATTAGCCTGCTGGCTGAGTAGCACGGATGAATGACATTGGTATCGGTTCGGCCCCATCCCGAGTCTTAGTCACACCACGGTTGGTGAAAACTCTGGAAAAGTTGCAGGGATTGGTTGAAGATGCAGGCCGCGGTGAAATGGTGGGGATACGTTGGATACGTTGGATACGTTGGATACGTTGGATACGTTGGATACGTTGGATACGTTGCGATGCAGCCTGGGGAAGTCCTGGAGGGTCTGGCTGATCACTCTCCATCTCAAGACATGCAGAATGTTTGAAGCAGGGTTACAAACGGCAGCAGGACTTACGAGCTGGATGGGGGTCTGGACACCGCCAGGGCCTGCTTTAGCTGGGTGGGTGTGCCGGGGGGGGTCCGACCAAAGCTCTGGTCACTGTATGATCTGCGAATGGGACTCTGTCACACAGGAACACAAAGTGAGGGTCAGGGTCTGGGTCCGGCCAGGAGCCTGGAGCAGAACAGTTCACAGTGACTGGAAGGAACAGGTCTATTCAAGGTGCAGCAACAGGAAGTAGAGCAGGAGGCAGGAGGCAGAAGAGTCTGTACCTGAAGTGCCTCTCTGGACAGAGCCTCCCCACAGACGTTCTCCCAGCAGGGCTCCAGACCCACTAGAACACCGGAGGGGGGCTTGAACAGTGTTCTGGGGCTCAGGTCTGGAGTCTCTGCAACACAGACCAAACCTCTCAGCTTCAGGGGTCAGAACAATGACATCACTATTCCCTCCATCAGGTCAGTCGGAGGGACTGTTGTCATGACGACTGTGGCCCAGAGGGGATTCTGGGAACCAGGTGTGCTGCCTCACCTCGTCCTGTCCCACCAGGTGATGGGTGAGACAGGACGGAGACACAGTGTCTCCGTCCTGTCTCACCAGGTAATGGGTGTGACAGGACGGAGACACAGGGACTGCTAACCAGCCTGGATAGGCTGAGGATCTGGAGGCTTTTGTTTTTTGATTTACTTAAATAAAACAATCATGTTTCCTGGAATCCTGACTCTGTGTGTGAGGGAGGCATGCACGACTGTGTGAGGGAGGCATGCACGACTGTGTGAGGGTGGCATGCACGACTGTGTGAGGGTGGCATGCACGACTGTGTGAGGGTGGCATGCACGACTGTGTGAGGGAGGCATGCACGACTGTGTGAGGGTGGCATGCACGACTGTGTGAGGGTGGCATGCACGACTGTGTGAGGGAGGCATGCACGACTGTGTGAGGGTGGCATGCACGACTGTGTGAGGGAGGCATGCACGACTGTGTGAGGGTGGCATGCACGACTGTGTGAGGGAGGCATGCACGACTGTGTGAGGGTGGCATGCACGACTGTGTGAGGGTGGCATGCACGACTGTGTGAGGGAGGCATGCACGACTGTGTGTTGTCACATGACGTGTTGCTGCTGACCATTAAGCCCGTCTCCACTGGAGCAGCAACACTTCATGTGACAACACTAAACCCACTCTGGAGTCAGAGTGTCTCTAAAGTCCAGTTCAGTCTACATCAGTAACAGAAGGTGGAGTCGAGTGTCTCTAAAGTCCAGTTCAGTCTACATCAGTAGCAGAAGGTGGAGTCAGAGTGTCTCTAAAGTCCAGTTCAGTCTACATCAGGAACAGAAGGTGGAGTCAGAGTGTCTCTAAAGTCCAGTTCAGTCTGCATCAGTAACAGAAGGTGGAGTCAGAGTGTCTCTAAAGTCCAGTTCAGTCTGCATCAGTAACAGAAGGTGGAGTCAGAGTGTCTCTAAAGTCCAGTTCAGTCTACATCAGTAACAGAAGGTGGAGCTGGACTCCGTCTGTTCCAGTCTACTGACTGCCGGTTCACCACTGACCTGCGTACGTCAGTCGATCGGGGATGTTCATGGTGTAAACAGGAGTCCTCCTCCCAGCCCCGCCCTCCTCTGGGGCCAGTCCAGATCCCGGACCCAGTCCTGGACCCGGGGCCACACTGAGGCGCTCCGGGACCCGCATGTTAATGTTGATGGACTCCATGAAGGCTGGATCTGGGAGCCCCGCCATCCTGGACAGGAAGTACTGTGTGTTCACATTGTCTGTCACTCCACTCCAATGAGCTCCATTAACCACCTCGTTTAGACTGATTGGGTCTGGAACCGTGAAATATTAGTTTAAGATTGGGTTCTACCTTTACAAGTCTGGAACCGTGAAATATTAGTTTAAGATTGGGTTCTACCTTTACAAGTCTGGAACCGTGAAATATTAGTTTAAGATTGGGTTCTACCTTTACAAGTCTGGAACCGTGAAATATTAGTTTAAGATTGGGTTCTACCTTTACAAGTCTGGAACTGTGAAATATCAGCAAAGTTCCAACAGCAGCTCCTGAATGTCAATAAGATATTGATCATGAGAATATCAGTGCAGTAAGAGGTGAGGCCTACAGTGAGTGGACAGTGTATAGAACATATAGCAGAGCTAGTGGACAGTGTATAGAACATATAGCAGAGCTAGTGGACAGTGTATAGAACATATAGCAGAGCTAGTGGACAGTGTATAGAACATACAGCAGAGCTAGTGGACAGTGTATAGAACATATAGCAGAGCTAGTGGACAGTGTATAGAACATATAGCAGAGCTAGTGGACAGTGTATAGAACATATAGCAGAGCTAGTGGACAGTGTATAGAACATATAGCAGAGCTAGTGGACAGTGTATAGAACATACAGCAGAGCTAGTGGACAGTGTATAGAACATACAGCAGAGCTAGTGGACAGTGTATAGAACATACAGCAGAGCTAGTGGACAGTGTATAGAACATACAGCAGAGCTAGTGGACAGTGTATAGAACATATAGCAGAGCTAGTGGACAGTGTATAGAACATATAGCAGAGCTAGTGGACAGTGTATAGAACATATAGCAGAGCTAGTGGACAGTGTATAGAACATACAGCAGAGCTAGTGGACAGTGTATAGAACATATAGCAGAGTTAGTGGACAGTGTATAGAACATACAGCAGAGTTAGTGGACAGTGTATAGAACATACAGCAGAGTTAGTGGACAGTGTATAGAACATATAGCAGAGTTAGTGGACAGTGTATAGAACATATAGCAGAGCTAGTGGACAGTGTATAGAACATACAGCAGAGCTAGTGGACAGTGTATAGAACATACAGCAGAGCTAGTGGACAGTGTATAGAACATATAGCAGAGCTAGTGGACAGTGTATAGAACATATAGCAGAGCTAGTGGACAGTGTATAGAACATACAGCAGAGCTAGTGGACAGTGTATAGAACATATAGCAGAGCTAGTGGACAGTGTATAGAACATACAGCAGAGCTAGTGGACAGTGTATAGAACATACAGCAGAGCTAGTGGACAGTGTATAGAACATACAGCAGAGCTAGTGGACAGTGTATAGAATATACAGCAGAGCTAGTGGACAGTGTATAGAATATACAGCAGAGCTAGTGGACAGTGTATAGAACATACAGCAGAGCTAGTGGACAGTGTATAGAACATACAGCAGAGCTAGTGGACAGTGTATAGAACATACAGCAGAGCTAGTGGACAGTGTATAGAACATACAGCAGAGCTAGTGGACAGTGTATAGAACATACAGCAGAGCTAGTGGACAGTGTATAGAACATATAGCAGAGCTAGTGGACATTGTATAGAATATACAGCAGAGCTAGTGGACATTGTATAGAATATACAGCAGAGCTAGTGGACAGTGTATAGAACATACAGCAGAGCTATTAATAAGTTAAAATTCTCACATTCATGTTTCATTTGCCTTTATATAAAGCAAATATAGAAAATTGTTGTTGGCAACTTCAAATGTTTGATACCCATTTTAAGAAATGTCCTCTTCATTTAGTGTCAATCACTAAATGAAGGGGACATTTAGTGTCAATCACTAAATGAAGTGGACATTTAGTGATTGACACTAAATGAAGGGGACATTTAGTGTCAATCAAACACTGATGAGATTTCAAACATCTCATGTCACCTGGTTGAAGTTCGTAACAGTTGAAATAAGAGCAGAGAAGGTCACAAATCCTCTCACAGCTAATCTCTCTCTCTCTGTCACACACACACACACACACACACACACACACACACACACACACACACACACACACACACACACACACACACACACACACAGTGAGCTGACCCTCCACTAACAACCACCACAGTTTACCTGAACACACCTGAACAGCTGAACTCCGGAGCGGGAGAGAGCCGGTGTTCTGTGTGTGTGTGTGTGTGTGTGTGTGTGTGTGTGTGTGTGTGTGTGTGTGTGTGTGTGTGTGTGTGTGTGTGTGTGTGTGTGTGTGTGTGTGTGTGTGTGTGTGTGTGTGTGTGTGTGTGTGTGTGTGTGTGTGTGTGTACAGACCTTGAAGCCACAGTGACACTCGGGGAATCAACAGGTCGCCATCTTTCTTCTTCCTTTGTGACGCTGCGGGAAATTACCGGAAGTCCCGTCCACCCACAGGAAGTCACCACATCGTAATAAAATGTCAAAATAAAGCACACTTTATACTCCCACAACCAAATCGATGTATTATTATTATTATTATTATTATTATTATTATTATTATTATTATTATTATTGTTATTATTATTATTATCATTATTATTATATAATTCGTTTCATTTTATGTTTTTATAGGTTTATACTTTATTGCACTCAGCAATGTTACAGAAAAGGAGGAAATACAATTACAATAAGCATTTATTGAACGTATTTAATAGAGAAAGAAAAAAAATAAACTTACACTTGGGGTTTATAGTCAATGGGAGCTTTTGAAACACCCCCGTCTCATTTGCTATTAGTAGTACTAATTGGTCATTAGTAGTTTGGGTTTCAAAAATGTGTTTCAGCAAATTGATCCTAAATGTGACATGGTGAGAACTTGGGCCAAAACAATCCAACATGTTGAAAATCCCTGATCTCAGATCAGAGCAGTGTGAACACATGAAGGAAGATCTGAGATAGGGATGTCCGATAATATCGGCCCGCCGATATTATCGGCCGATATTGACTTAAAAATGTAACATTTGGAAATATCGGTATCGGATTTTTACAACCGATATTGGAATTTCCGAGTCTGCATGAACGCAGCATGGGACGTTTACGGGCGCGCTTGATGACGTTTAACAACACGCTGGACTCGTGGCTAAGAAGGAGAAGCCCGGTGAATGAAATGTCCGTGGAGGACTGGAGGCTCAACCAGGCCCTCTTCCCTGCTGGTGCTCGTGTTGCACGCAAGTACCTGACTGCACTCTGCACCAGTGTTGACAGTGAACCACTGTTCAGCACTGGTACCAGTACCTGACTACACCCTGCACCAGTGTTGACAGTGAACCACTGTTCAGCACTGGTACCAGTACCTGACTGCACCCTGCACCAGTGTTGACAGTGAACCAGTGTTCAGCACTGGTACCAGTACCTGACTGCACCCTGCACCAGTGTTGACAGTGAACCAGTGTTCAGCACTGGTACCAGTACCTGACTGCACCCTGCACCAGTGTTGACAGTGAACCAGTGTATTCATACAGAACAATCTCCCTCTTACACACGAGGACGTGGGGAAAAAGAAATAGACCAGTTATATGGACGAGTCAACTTCAGTCTTTGTTTTTGTTGCACTTTAAAGGAAGGCTGTTTTAATTTTGTGAGCATTTCTGTGCCTTTCTTGTTTATATTTGCACTATTTTGTTACTCTTAAAAGAGATTGAGCCCAGTTTGAGTCTATTATTTGACAAGTTATGTCCAGTTATTCATTCATTGACTGTTTACAACTAATGGACTGCAGATATGCCTCTTCCTTTTTTTATATTGTCTGTGGTGTTGTTGAGTTTGTTGTTGAGGTTTCTCTCTAACACTAAATAAATACGGCACTTTTTTCCAGAATTTAAGTTGTTGTTCTCTTATTTTTCTTATTTTTCTCAGTGTGTACATTTGGAAAGCCATGTTTGATTCACATATGCATCCAGTGGGGCATCACAATAAAATTAGGCATAATGTGTTAATTCCACAGTAGGAGTTATTTTATGTTGTTGTTACCCAACAGTTTTGATGTAAAAAGCCAGCAGATATCGGTATTGGTGATATCGGTATCGGTGATATCGGTATTGGTGATATCGGTATCGGAAATTAAGAGTTGGACAATATCGGAATATCGGATATCGGTAGAAAAGCCAATATCGAGCATCCCTAATCTGAGATGATCTTATCTGAGCGTCCTGAAGATTGTCCCAAGGAGACAATCAGGGACAAACTGGACCTGATTATCCTGCTGTGTAAACCAGAGGGTTAGGGTTAGTCTGTGATTCTGAAGAATTCAAACATCCAGCAGCTCAAAGCAACACTGCTGCTGCAGCCTGAGCATTCCTGTTTGTTAATGCTGACTGGTTAATGCTGACTTGGTGAGATTAGAGCACAGTAATTGATGGACAGTAGAAACTTGGTTCCAGCAGAAAGGTTCCAGCAGAACTTCCTCGCTGCTCTTCTTCTACTATACATTTGACCTCCACAGGTTTGGAGGCGGAGTTTCCTCCGTGTGACTGTTTCCTGTTATGTATGAATTTCTTTCTGCAAAAGCGTCACATGGCACCAGTTCTGTAGTTAATTCAGCCTGAAGATTGGCCACAAATGATGTTGGGTTTTAGCAGTTTGGCTATTGACACTGATTACATTTGATCAAAGATACATTTATTGAAATTTTATACGAAACTATTAATTTGGAGTTGGAATTAATAATTGAATTAACTACAATTAACTGTAAAGCTTGAAGGTTTTGGAGTTCTTGACAAGAGGTCGACATTTCATTCACTTTTGTGCTTATTAATAAAACAGCAGGTATGATTCCAACAATTCTATTTACAATGAAACAAAACACAGATTCCAACTACCTATAACAGCTTTGTGTGTGTGTGTGTGTGTGTGTGTGTGTGTGTGTGTGTGTGTGTGTGTGTGTGTGTGTGTGTGTGTGTGTGTGTGTGTGTGTGTGTGTGAGTGTGTGTGTGTGTGTGTGTGTGTGTGTGTAACTGTTAGTTCCCCATAATGTGAAATAGGAGACGACACTTGTGTTTGAACACCGTTCATTTTTAATGAGCATATCACATAATAAAGGCACATTTCTATAGAACTATTATTAGAATGACATTAATTATTACCCTTTGTGAACAACGCCGTGACAAAGTGATACATTTCACTGCACTTTTAAGAGAGGAAATGTATGAATGGGTCAGATGTGATATTTCTATTGAATATGATTTTAAATAGCTGCAGCTCACTACACTGATCAGATGAAAGCCGTCCTACATGAAATAGGCAGGACTTTGATCAGATGAAAGCGTCCTACATGAAATAGGCAGGACCTTGATCAGATGAAAGCCATCCTTCATGAAACAAGCAGGACTTTGATCAGATGAAAGCCATCCTATATGAAATAAGCAGGACTTTGATCAGATGAAAGCCGTCCTATATGAAATAAGCAGGACTTTGATCAGATGAAAGCCGGCCTACATGAACTAAGCAGGACTTTGATCAGATGAAAGCCATCCTATATGAAATAAGCAGGACTTTGATCAGATGAAAGCCGGCCTACATGAACTAAGCAGGACTTTGATCAGATGAAAGCCATCCTATATGAAATAAGCAGGACTTTGATCAGATGAATGCCATCCTATATGAAATAAGCAGGACTTTGATCAGATGAAAGCCGTCCTTCATGAAATAAGCAGGACTTCGATCAGATGAAAGCCCTCCTATATGAAATAAGCAGGACTTTGATCAGATGAAAGCCGGCCTATATGAAATAAGCAGGACTTTGATCAGATGAAAGCCGGCCTACATGAACTAAGCAGGACTTTGATCAGATGAAAGCCATCCTATATGAAATAAGCAGTACTTTGATCAGATGAAAGCCATCCTACATGAAATAAGCAGGACTTGAATACAGTAAATACGGGTTGAGCTTGCGGTCTGGCGACGTGAAGCCGCCGTTGTCGCTGGCCTGGCGGCGGTAGTACCTGCGCAGGGCCGGGCTGCCGGGGTGACACTGCCTCACGTGCAGGAAGTACTCGTCGGGCCGGCTGGAGGTGAAGCCACAGTCCTCACACACAAAGATCTTGGAGCGCCGCTGACGGTAGGCGTACTGCTGCTGGACCCCGTGGATCTTCCTCATGTGGGACTCCAGGGAGCAGCGCTGGGTGAAGGCCTTCTCACACAGCTCACACTTGTAGGGACGGATACCTGCAGCAGGAGGAGAGGAAGCACGTGTGGTTTCCCTGTGTGGCGCTGCTGCATTCATACATGCAATTATCTCTAGGTGCAACGGGGTCAAAACCTGACCTCTGACCTTCCAGTCCAGCAATCAAGATGGATAACATATATGTGTGTTCTTTTTTCAAACTATCAAGAAAGGTTTCTGACACAAAAACAGATTTTCCATTTGTTTTAACAAGCATTAAAGGAAACAAACGTTTTCACCTCATCTCTATATTCATACAGTAAAGGTGCTACCTCGTGGCTGGTGGTACATTTCTTAGGTAAAGTTAACTTCCCTTTATGCTAACTTCATTTAAATAGGGCTCGGGTTAGGGTTAGCTCTAACCCTAACCGTTTATAAAGCACATTACAACAATCTTGTCTTTATTCGAATGAGAGCGCCCCCTAGTGGTGCAGCATTGCAGTTCTTTTAAACAGCGGGTCAACAGAGCGCCCCCTAGTGGTGAAACACTATAGTTCTTTTAAACAGCGGGTCAACAGAGCGCCCCCTAGTGGTGAAACACTATAGTTCTTTTAAACAGCGGGTCAACAGAGCGCCCCCTAGTGGTGAAACACTATAGTTCTTTTAATCAGCGGGTCAACAGAGCGCCCCCTAATGGTGAAACATTACAGTTCTTTCATTCTTTGACCCACACACACACACACACACACACACACACACACACACACAGACTCGTGTAGTTTGTGTCTAGTAGACTGGATCTCCTTGTTAGATTAAGTTTGCTCCTTTGATGTGTTGGTCTGTGAAATAATTAATGACATAATGCATTTTTGTTAATAAACACCTGTTAGCTGAATTGAATGATTCCTGGTGATTATCGTGTATTGATTGTGACATTTGCTGGTTGCAACAGTGTGTTTGGATCTCACACCTAATCTTTTATTTAATATTTTGTAAAGAAATATTCACTAACTTGACTAAATTCTTTAAACTGAGTTTGACTATATGTTTATTTCCACATTCATCAGGGGTTCCCATAATTATTAAAGAATTAAAGACACACTCATTTCAATTAATGACACTGAGTAACGAAACATTTTTTTGTAAATTGTCTGTTTTTTCAACTGATTCAGGACAAATTTTTGGCTGTTGACCAGTTTAATATTAGTTAAGAAATTATTTTTAATGATGTATTAACTTTAATGTATTACTCATTTATAACACTGAGTTTAATTCATATAATCATTTCTTCATTTATTACTTTCAGTAATCTACTACTTACAGTAATTTAATGATAATGACCAAACGTCAATCCCAACAACAGTCCAACTCCTCGATATGTTCATGTTTCATTCATTTCTGTTTCCATCTGTTAGAAACAAGCTGGATTTTCTCTATGGAGAGAGTCACGTCCTTCAGCTGGTTTAGACTCTTTACTGTGACACCCTGAACCCCCTGAAGCTGAGTCACGTCCTTCAGCTGGTCTGCAGGACCACATTTCATTGAATTCCTGTATGGACACTGGACTTACGTCTTCCTGGTCTCATGTCCACAGGGTGAGTCAGTAATGATGTCCTGTCTGGACACTGGACTTACGTCTTCCTGGTCTCATGTCCACAGGGTGAGTCAGTAATGATGTCCTGTAGGGACACTGGACTTACGTCTTCCTGGTCTCATGTCCACAGGGTGAGTCAGTACTGATGTCCTGTAGGGACACTGGACTTACGTCTTCCTGGTCTCATGTCCACAGGGTGAGTCAGTAATTATGTCCTGTATGGACACTGGACGTACGTCTTCCTGGTCTCATGTCCACAGGGTGAGTCAGTACTGATGGAGAGACGCTGCACTGAGCTGTATGAAGATGGATAAGACTGAACTGTGACCAGGCGTTGAAGCAACAGTCACCCTTTCTTGTCTTTGCACTTTGCAGGGTCGTCCTGCTGCTTGTGTCCCAGGCTGTGGTGGAAAGTGTCCACATGTCTGACCTGTGTGTGTTCGCATGTGCCTCTTCAGGTCAAAGGTATCGTTGAATCCTTTGCCACAAAAGCGACAAGGGTGTCTCTTCACCAGGCTGTGGCACTTGAGGTGGCGCGTTAGCATGCGCTGCAAGGGGAAGATCTTGTGGCACACCGAGCAGACGAAGTCTCCTGAGACCGGGGACGGGCGGGGTCGAGGCTGGAGGGACAGACACAAGAGACAGGAAGCACGATTATCTTCCCGTTACTCGTCTTCTTCTTCGCTGACCTCATCACCCTGAACACAAAGACCAAAAAACGTGTCCACCTAGAGCGGTAGAATGCCCGGGCCCCCCCCCCGCGACCCCTCAATTTTAAACCACACCTTCGACACACACATGGCACCACCTCTTCAAAACACAAATACACACCTCCACATGCATCCAACTCCCCACAGGGTGGGTCCTATCCTCTCTTCTCCTCCTCCTCTCTCCTCCTCTCCTCTCCTCTCTTCTCCTCTCCTCTCTTCTCCTCTCTTCTCCTCCTCCTCTCCTCTCCTCTCCTCTCTTCTCCTCTCCTCTCCTCTCTCCTCCTCTCCTCTCTTCTCCTCCTCCTCTCCTCTCTCCTCCTCTCCTCTCCTCTCCTCTCCTCTCTTCTCCTCTCCTCTACTCTCCTCTCTTCTACTCTCCTCTCTTCTCCTCTCCTCTCCTCTCTTCTCCTCCTCCTCTCCTCTCCTCTCCTCCCTTCTCCTCTCCTCTCCTCTCTTCTCCTCTCCTCTATTCTCCTCCTCTCCTCTCCTCTCCTCTCTCCTCTTCTCCTCTCCTCTCTTCTCCTCTCCTCTCCTCTCTTCTCCTCTCCTCTCCTCTCTTCTCCTCCTCCTCTCCTCTCCTCTCCTCTCTCCTCCTCTCCTCTCCTCCCTTCTCCTCTCCTCTCCTCTCTTCTCCTCTCCTCTCTTCTCCTCTCCTCTCCTCTCCTCTCCTCTCCTCTCCTCTCCTCTCCTCTCCTCTCCTCTCCTCTCCTCTCCTCTCCTCTCTCCTCTTCTACTCTCCTCTCTTCTCCTCTCCTCTCCTCTCTCCTCCTCTCCTCTCCTCTCTTCTCCTCTCCTCTCCTCTCTTCTCCTCCTCTCCTCTCCTCTCCTCTCCTCTCTCCTCTTCTCCTCTCCTCTCCTCTCCTCTCTTCTCCTCCTCTCCTCTCCTCTCTCCTCTTCTCCTCTCCTCTCTTCTCCTCTCCTCTCCTCTCTTCTCCTCTCCTCTCCTCTCTTCTCCTCCTCCTCTCCTCTCCTCTCTCCTCCTCTCCTCTCCTCCCTTCTCCTCTCCTCTCCTCTCCTCTCTTCTCCTCTCCTCTCCTCTCTTCTCCTCCTCTCCTCTCCTCTCCTCTCCTCTCTCCTCTTCTCCTCTCCTCTCTTCTCCTCTCCTCTCCTCTCTTCTACTCCTCTCCTCTCCTCTCTCCTCTTCTCCTCTCCTCTCTTCTCCTCTCCTCTCTTCTCCTCTCCTCTCCTCTCTTCTCCTCCTCCTCTCCTCTCCTCTCTCCTCTTCTCCTCTCCTCTCTTCTCCTCTCCTCTCCTCTCTTCTCCTCTCCTCTCCTCTCTTCTCCTCCTCCTCTCCTCTCCTCTCTCCTCCTCTCCTCTCCTCTCTTCTCCTCCTCCTCTCCTCTCCTCTCTCCTCCTCTCCTCTCCTCCCTTCTCCTCTCCTCTCCTCTCCTCTCTTCTCCTCTCCTCTCCTCTCCTCTCCTCTCTCCTCTCTCCTCTTCTCCTCTCCTCTCTTCTCCTCTCCTCTCCTCTCTTCTCCACAGTCACAAACAAACCTGCTGCTCATGTGGATGTTGGGCTTTTCTCTTTTCTCTATAAAAGCAAATTGGAATGACTGTAATGTATTTTAAAATGTCTTTCTTTCAATTAAAAAGCACATTTCTGTTTGAGTGAATTGAAAAATAACTATGACAGAGATAGTTGATGGAAGGGTGAATTCGAAGAGATGGACAGAAGTAATAATGGAAGGGTGAATTAGAAGTGACAGAGTTAATAATCAGACTCCCCTTGTCTTCATGTCAACATCTGGCAGAGACACCAGAACAAATCAGAAGTGACTTTAAGTCAATCATTAAAACCATTAAACCATTAAAACGTCTCTCTTTTCGTTTTGCCAGTGGATGTAATTGGAAGTGTTCATTTCTGTGACCACACGGTGGCGCAGTTTGCGCCCTCAGCTCACAGCGACACCTGGGTTCAACTTTCCTGTGGGGACTTGTGAGGAGAACTGGTGACGCTCAATTGCCTCCAGGTGTGAATGTGAGTGTGTGTGTGGCTGTGTGTCTATATGTGTTTGGCCTGTGACAGACTGGCCACCTGCCCAGGTGAACCTGCCCTCACCTGCCCAGGTGAACCTGCCCAGGTGAACCTTCCCTCACCTGCCCAGGTGAACCTGCCCTCACCTGCCCAGGTGAACCTGCCCTCACCTGCTCAGGTGAACCTGCCCTCACCTGCCCAGGTGAACCTGCCCTCACCTACTCAGGTGAACCTGCCCAGGTGAACCTTCCCTCACCTGCCCACCTGCCCTCACCTACTCAGGTGAACCTGTCCAGGTGAACCTGCCCTCACCTGCCCAGGTGAACCTGCCCTCACCTGCCCTCACCTGCCCAGGTGAACCTGCCCTCACCTACTCAGGTGAACCTGCCCAGGCGAACCTGCCCTCACCTGCCCAGGTGAACCTGCCCTCACCTGCCCAGGTGAACCTGCCCTCACCTGCCCAGGTGAACCTGCCCTCACCTACTCAGGTGAACCTGCCCAGGTGAACCTGCCCTCACCTGCCCAGGTGAACCTGCCCTCACCTGCCCAGGTGAACCTGCCCTCACCTGCCCAGGTGAACCTGCCCTCACCTGCTCAGGTGAACCTGCCCTCACCTGCCCAGGTGAACCTGCCCTCACCTACTCAGGTGAACCTGCCCAGGTGAACCTTCCCTCACCTGCCCAGGTGAACCTGCCCTCACCTACTCAGGTGAACCTGTCCAGGTGAACCTGCCCTCACCTGCCCAGGTGAACCTGCCCTCACATACTCAGGTGAACCTGTCCAGGTGAATCTGCCCTCACCTGCCCAGGTGAACCTGCCCTGACCTACTCAGGTGAACCTGTCCAGGTGAACCTGCCCTCACCTGCCCAGGTGAACCTGCCCTCACCTACTCAGGTGAACCTGCCCAGGTGAACCTTCCCTCACCGGTCCAGCTGCCGAGGTAGCTTAGCATATTAGCATGTGAGATAAGACCGGATTCCAGGTCAGTGACACCTGGGAAGCATCCTCTGTGATTTTCAGGTAGAGAGCAGGCATTAGCCCAGCATGCTAGTTACCATGCTAGCAGTTTGTGCAATCGAGCTGATATTTGGGGAATGGCCTACAGGTAGGGTCACAGATCGCTCACTAATTGGCTGGGTTCCGTGCACTTTCGCCCCCACCCTAGGATTAGAGCTACAGGACCAAACCTATAGTAGATAGTGGGGGTGTCGGTCGGCAGCAGGTGGCAGGAACAACAAGATTTCCTTCGGAATTTTTTAGTTATTATTTTCAACTGTGATTCACTTTGGCCAATCTTAGCTGTTGTGTTAAATGTGCTATACAAATAAAGTTGGATTGGATTGGATTGGAACTCTTTAAGATGGTACTCGTTCTCCCGCTGCCAAGTCTCTGTGAGGAACATCAAATCCAGTTTCTCCTTGGCGGAAAGATCAGAGAGGAAACAGCTGGTTCCCAATGGAGCATGTTTAGCAGGGCGATCCTGGTGGAACACAGGTGTGTTGGGACCGGCACGTTCTTCCACAGCCGGATATGATGGTCCACTGGACAGGGAACCAGGACCAGGACACGCTGGCAGGATATAGGATTACAAACATGCTGGGTTGGAAAGACCCGGTCCGAGATACTCCTGATGGGCGATGACACGCAGGCCCCGCCCCTGTCAGGCTCTCCAACAGGAACCCACCTGGAGCACCGCTCAGTCCCGGGAGCCCTGGACCCGCTTGGCCAGGTTCAAGATCCTTGGAATGTCCACTTCCGGACTGGAATCCTGCCGCCGCCTACTCCTGTGTCAGCGCCCTGCTAGCAGCAGGTGCTCCGCCCATGACGCATGGCGCTCCAGGTTTGGAGAGGAAAAGTGTGGTACAACCCAGGTACAACCCAATCTTCCATCGCTGCCTCAACAGCAAGTGACCATCACATTGACTGGTTGCTGAGACACCGCTATTTGTCAAAAGGGTTGAAACAACAAAGTATAGTACGAGAAAAATCACAGAACGAGAGCAGAGAGGCAGCAGAAAGTTGGCCAGACGCAAGCGCCATCGTCTGGCGAGACCCATAGAAGCCATGTTAGCTCATAACAAGCTAACATTAGATTAAAGGAAATGTACATAAACTGCTGTGTAACGATATTGGTTTTCTACAAATCAGGATCAATAAGAGCTGACTGAATGAAGACAATCATCCCATGAATGTGATAGTTTGCCAGATAAAAAGGTCTCACCTTGGTTCCACTGACCAGGGCCAATGTGCTGGGGGGGTAGAAGGAGGTCCTGAGCACCAGAGTGGACCAGTCTGGTTCAGGGTCACTGCCTGCTCCTCCTGCTGCTGCCACAGGGACTGGCATTAAGAATCCTGCTCCTGGTCCTGGTTGTGAAGTGGAGGCCGGCTGTTCAGCATCTGAACTGCAGGACATTTGATTTTCACCTGCTAAAAGTAAAGTTGCAGCTTCCAGTTAATGAACAGATCAAATAGTCAAATGACTGCACTCAACAACAAATACTTCCACCAGGCCAGCTTGTGGTGATGTGCCAGTAAATCAGGTGGCACCCTTCTGCTGCTGCATACTCCCAAAAGAACAAGATGAAAGTTGGCTTGCTGACACAACCAGCAACAAATCCTTTGGCCTTCGTCAGGACATATGATCTGACCGGCCTGAGTGATGCGTCTTCTGGAGAAGGACTTGGCCTTGAAGGTCAATTCCGACTCCAGAAACAGCAGCAGAAACTTGACACACGTTTTGAGCAAACAAATAACGTAATTGTCTTTGTTCAGCTCTGTCTGTCAAAAGACCAACTGTGCCCCTTGACTGGGCCGAAGTTTGTTCTGCTGGTTCTGCAAACTCTGTGTAATTGGCTCAGATTGGTCTTGTTTACATCTGCATTTTGCCACAAGTCCATGACAGGGCGCTGCATTTTGTATTTACACAAATGCCCCTGCCAATGACTATCAGTCATATTTTATTGTGTTTAGCATGTAGCCTCGCTGTTGTGTGAGCTCTGAAAACCATTAGCATGTAGCATGTAGCCTCACTACTGTGTGAGCTCGGAAAACCACTAGCATGTAGCATGTAGCCTCACTACTGTGTGAGCTCGGAAAACCATTAGCATGTAGTATGTAGCCTCACTACTGTGTGAGCTCTGAAAACCGTTAGCATGTAGCTTGTAGCCTCGCTGTTGTGTGAGCTCTGAAAACCATTAGCATGTAGCATGTAGCCTCACTACTGTGTGAGCTCTGAAAACCATTAGCATGTAGTATGTAGCCTTGCTGTTGTGTGAGCTCTGAAAACCATTAGCATGTAGTGTGTAGCCTCGCTGTTGTGTGAGCTCTGAAAACCATTAGCATGTAGTATGTAGCCTTGCTGTTGTGTGAGCTCTGAAAACCATTAGCATGTAGTATGTAGCCTTGCTGTTATGTGAGCTCTGAAAACCATTAGCATGTAGTATGTAGCCTCGCTGTTGTGTGAGCTCTGAAAACCTTTAGCATGTAGTATGTAGCCTCACTACTGTGTGAGCTCTGAAAACCGTTAGCTTGTAGCATGTAGCCTCACTGTTGTGTGAGCTCTGAAAACCTTTAGCTTGTATCATGTAGCCTCGCTGTTGTGTGAGCTCTGAAAACCATTAGCATGTAGTATGTAGCCTCACTACTGTGTGAGCTCTGAAAACCATTAGCATGTAGCTTGTAGCCTCGCTGTTGTGTGAGCTCTGAAAACCTTTAGCATGTAGTATGTAGCCTCACTACTGTGTGAGCTCTGAAAACCGTTAGCTTGTAGCATGTAGCCTCGCTGTTGTGTGAGCTCTGAAAACCATTAGCATGTAGTATGTAGCCTCACTACTGTGTGAGCTCTGAAAACCATTAGCATGTAGTATGTAGCCTTGCTGTTGTGTGAGCTCTGAAAACCATTAGCATGTAGTATGTAGCCTCGCTGTTGTGTGAGCTCTGAAAACCATTAGCATGTAGTATGTAGCCTTGCTGTTGTGTGAGCTCTGAAAACCATTAGCATGTAGTATGTAGCCTCGCTGTTGTGTGAGCTCTGAAAACCATTAGCATGTAGTATGTAGCCTCACTACTGTGTGAGCTCTGAAAACCATTAGCATGTAGTATGTAGCCTTGCTGTTGTGTGAGCTCTGAAAACCATTAGCATGTAGTGTGTAGCCTCGCTGTTGTGTGAGCTCTGAAAACCATTAGCATGTAGTATGTAGCCTTGCTGTTGTGTGAGCTCTGAAAACCATTAGCATGTAGTATGTAGCCTTGCTGTTATGTGAGCTCTGAAAACCATTAGCATGTAGTATGTAGCCTCGCTGTTGTGTGAGCTCTGAAAACCTTTAGCATGTAGTATGTAGCCTCACTACTGTGTGAGCTCTGAAAACCGTTAGCTTGTAGCATGTAGCCTCACTGTTGTGTGAGCTCTGAAAACCTTTAGCTTGTAGTATGTAGCCTCACTACTGTGTGAGCTCTGAAAACCGTTAGCTTGTAGCATGTAGCCTCACTGTTGTGTGAGCTCTGAAAACCTTTAGCTTGTAGTATGTAGCCTCACTACTGTGTGAGCTCTGAAAACCGTTAGCTTGTAGCATGTAGCCTCACTGTTGTGTGAGCTCTGAAAACCTTTAGCTTGTATCATGTAGCCTCGCTGTTGTGTGAGCTCTGAAAACCAATAGCATGTAGCCTCGCCCAGTGTGAGCCCTGACGCTGGGTAGCATGTACCATGTAGCATTAGAGTTTCCTTGACGCCGCTGACCGCGTCATTCAGGACTGTCAGCTCCTGCAGTTAAAACCATTAAAACCAGAGCAAAATGGCGGCTTGGATACAAACTTTGTCTTTTATTTCAGAAACAGTTCAGCAAAATGTATCTGAAAACATCTGAAGCAAGAAATAAGCTGTGCAGTTAAAATGCAGCTTCACAGAAGTGTGCCCAAAATGAGGGGGCGTGGCTTGTGGTGAGGGGCGTGGCCTACACGTTTCCCAGCGCCTTCTTGGAGTATGAAAATCCTGGCGAACAAGATTTTATCGTTCTGCTGCCTTTGCGTGTGTGTGTGTGTGTGTGTGTGTGTGTGTGTGTGTGTGTGTGTGTGTGTGTGTGTGTGTGTGTGTATGTGTGTGTGTGTGTGTGTGTGTGTGTGTGTGTGTGTGTGTGTGTGTGTGTGTGTGTGTGTGTGTGTGTGTGTGTGTGTGAGTTACCTTCTGTCCACTGGTGATGTTCTGGTTCCTTCCACTGCCATGCGCCACAAGGACCAGGTTTCTTCTTGACGAGGAAAGACCTCGGCATCCTCTCACTCTTTCCTCTGACGTCCCTTCGCTTAATGACCCAGTGAGATCTGAACTGGTTGTATGAAACTAGATCCCAGCTTCCTTAATGACCCAGTGAGATCTGAACTGGTTGTATGAAACTAGATCCCAGCTTCCTTAATGACCCAGTGAGATCTGAACTGGTTGTATAAGAGGATATCTCACCTTCCTTAATGACCCAGTGAGATCTGCTCCGGCTGTATAACAGGAGATCCCAGCTTCCTTTCTGCCATCACACCCAGAACAGGACTGGAAATCACAGTGCTGGTTTTGGTCAGGCGGTGGGAGTGTATGGCGGTGGCAGTGTATGGCTGCAGTGCAGGATGGGCAGGCCTGGGACTGGGACACCTGTGTGAAGGCGTGCGTGAGCCACTTTTAACTGGTCCTCCTCTGGTTTTGCATGTCAGGTAGTGAGAATCCGGGCGCTCCAAATTCAAGTGACTCCTTAGCATGCAAATGTTGGAGGTGGACCAACCCTGGCCTCAGACAAAGGCCACGGTCTGAGTAACAGGAGCAGCACAAAGAGCCACAGCCTTAACTGCTAGGTAAATCAGCCTTTTCTCTTGCTGCTGGACTTTGTGTTGCAGTTGTTTGGAGGGATTACTGGCGTCTAACAACACAAAGACCAGTCACAATCTGAACCGTGCCACTGGCAGCACGCCGACTTTAGACCACATGAGGTGATGCTGTGGACTCCAGTGTGGTTCAGGGTCCCTCCAACCCTCAATCCTCAGCACGTCTGAACACAAATGATGCTTTTGAGGTTCAGTCCTATTTCTAAACCCGTAACACCTCCCGGGACTTTCCCAGACCGACTGCAAACCAAACACTCTGAAAGTGTCTGGTTCCCAGCAGGATGTGTCCAAGAGCACAATCAGCACAGAGCTGATCTTCTTGTACTGTTCTGAGCACAATCAACACAGAGCTGATCTTCTTGTACTGTTCTGAGCACGGCAACACAGAGCTGATCTTCTTGTACTGTTCTGAGCACGGCAACACAGAGCTGATCTTCTTGTACTGTTCTGAGCACAATCAGCACAGAGCTGATCTTACTGTACTGTTCTGAGCACAATCAGCACAGAGCTGATCTTCTTGTACTGTTCTGAGCACGGCAACACAGAGCTGATCTTCTTGTACTGTTCTGAGCACAATCAGCACAGAGCTGATCTGACTGTACTGTTCTGAGCACAATCAGCACAGAGCTGATCTTCTTGTACTGTTCTGAGCACGGCAACACAGAGCTGATCTTCTTGTACTGTTCTGAGCACGGCAACACAGAGCTGATCTTACTGTACTGTTCTGAGCACAATCAGCACAGAGCTGATCTTCTTGTACTGTTCTGAGCACGGCAACACAGAGCTGATCTTACTGTACTGTTCTGAGCACAATCAGCACAGAGCTGATCTTCTTGTACTGTTCTGAGCACGGCAACACAGAGCTGATCTTCTTGTACTGTTCTGAGCACGGCAACACAGAGCTGATCTTACTGTACTGTTCTGAGCACAATCAGCACAGAGCTGATCTTCTTGTACTGTTCTGAGCACGGCAACACAGAGCTGATCTTACTGTACTGTTCTGAGCACAATCAGCACAGAGCTGATCTTCTTGTACTGTTCTGAGCACGGCAACACAGAGCTGATCTTACTGTACTGTTCTGAGCACAATCAGCACAGAGCTGATCTTACTGTACTGTTCTGAGCACGGCAACACAGAGCTGATCTTCTTGTACTGTTCTGAGCACGGCAACACAGAGCTGATCTTCTTGTACTGTTCTGAGCACGGCAACACAGAGCTGATCTTACTGTACTGTTCTGAGCACGGCAACACAGAGCTGATCTTCTTGTACTGTTCTGAGCACGGCAACACAGAGCTGATCTTACTGTACTGTTCTGAGCACGGCAACACAGAGCTGATCTTACTGTACTGTTCTGAGCACGGCAACACAGAGCTGATCTTCTTGTACTGTTCTGAGCACGGCAACACAGAGCTGATCTTACTGTACTGTTCTGAGCACGGCAACACAGAGCTGATCTTACTGTACTGTTCTGAGCACGGCAACACAGAGCTGATCTTACTGTACTGTTCTGAGCACAATCAGCACAGAGCTGATCTTACTGTACTGTTCTGAGCACGGCAACACAGAGCTGATCTTCTTGTACTGTTCTGAGCACGGCAACACAGAGCTGATCTTACTGTACTGTTCTGAGCACGGCAACACAGAGCTGATCTTCTTGTACTGTTCTGAGCACGGCAACACAGAGCTGATCTTCTTGTACTGTTCTGAGCACGGCAACACAGAGCTGATCTTACTGTACTGTTCTGAGCACGGCAACACAGAGCTGATCTTCTTGTACTGTTCTGAGCACGGCAACACAGAGCTGATCTTCTTGTACTGTTCTGAGCACGGCAACACAGAGCTGATCTTACTGTACTGTTCTGAGCACGGCAACACAGAGCTGATCTTACTGTACTGTTCTGAGCACGGCAACACAGAGCTGATCTTACTGTACTGTTCTGAGCACGGCAACACAGAGCTGATCTTACTGTACTGTTCTGAGCACGGCAACACAGAGCTGATCTTACTGTACTGTTCTGAGCACGGCAACACAGAGCTGATCTTACTGTACTGTTCTGAGCACGGCAACACAGAGCTGATCTTCTTGTACTGTTCTGAGCACGGCAACACAGAGCTGATCTTCTTGTACTGTTCTGAGCACGGCAACACAGAGCTGATCTTACTGTACTGTTCTGAGCACGGCAACACAGAGCTGATCTTACTGTACTGTTCTGAGCACGGCAACACAGAGCTGATCTTACTGTACTGTTCTGAGCACGGCAACACAGAGCTGATCTTACTGTACTGTTCTGAGCACGGCAACACAGAGCTGATCTTACTGTACTGTTCTGAGCACGGCAACACAGAGCTGATCTTACTGTACTGTTCTGAGCACGGCAACACAGAGCTGATCTTCTTGTACTGTTCTGAGCACGGCAACACAGAGCTGATCTTCTTGTACTGTTCTGAGCACGGCAACACAGAGCTGATCTTCTTGTACTGTTCTGAGCACGGCAACACAGAGCTGATCTTACTGTACTGTTCTGAGCACGGCAACACAGAGCTGATCTTACTGTACTGTTCTGAGCACGGCAACACAGAGCTGATCTTCTTGTACTGTTCTGAGCACGGCAACACAGAGCTGATCTTCTTGTACTGTTCTGAGCACGGCAACACAGAGCTGATCTTACTGTACTGTTCTGAGCACGGCAACACAGAGCTGATCTTCTTGTACTGTTCTGAGCACGGCAACACAGAGCTGATCTTCTTGTACTGTTCTGAGCACGGCAACACAGAGCTGATCTTACTGTACTGTTCTGAGCACGGCAACACAGAGCTGATCTTACTGTACTGTTCTGAGCACGGCAACACAGAGCTGATCTTACTGTACTGTTCTGAGCACGGCAACACGGACGCAGAGCGAGAGTCAACCGCATCATGCAAATAGCAGCAGAGGTCAGTCCAAGAAGGACAGCAGGGACACGCAGGGACACGCAGGGACACGCAGGGACAGCAAGGACACACAGGGACAGCAAGGACACACAGGGACATGCAGGGACAGCAGGGACAGCAGGGACAGAAGGGACACGCAGGGACATGCAGGGACACGCAGTGACAGCAGGGACAGCAGGGACAGAAGGGACACGCAGGGACATGCAGGGACACGCAGTGACAGCAGGGACAGCAGGGACAGAAGGGACACGCAGGGACAGCAGGGACACGCAGGGACAGCAGACAGCAGGGACAGCAGGGACACCTGCTGGCTGGTCTACAGGCCAGTGGCCAGAGTCTGGAAGCTTGTGTAATGAACAGCTTGAATCAAAGGAAGAAGGACGAAGCAGCTAAAACCAGAGGAAAATCTAATCTGTTTTCTTTATTCTAAAGACCAAATGGGATTTTTGGCTCCAGAATAAATGAGCTTAGTGAGTCTTGTGCACTGAAACATCGTTAATAGTAGGAATTCTCTTGTATTGTTTTAGTGGCTGTAGTCATCATAAGAAACAAAGTGTGGGAAGGAGAGGAACATGTGACTGGATCATTCTGACATTCTTATCGCCCCAAAAGTCCAGAAATAAGGGACACATGGACATTTGTTTTGATGTCAATCCATTTTGAAGCTCAGCCACCATTCCTATATATTAACATACTCCGGATATGTCTCCCTACCTGGTTAACACATGTGTCCTCATAGGCCTTAAGAGCAAGCAGGTTAACACCTTGGTCATTTAATCCTTCAGGATCAGTGCGTCCAGGTGAAAGGGGCGGAGCTTGCAGCGTGTGACCAATCACAGAGGGAGAAACCTGCAGAGCAGCTTCACCATGGAGGGTGAGTCTGAGGTTCTGAACCATTCAAACATCCAGCAGCTGCTGCAGCCTGAGCATTCCTGTTTGTTAATGCTGACTGCTTAATGCTGACTGGTTGATGCTAGGTGGTTAATGTTGACTGCTTAATGCTGACTGCTTAATGCTGACTGCTTAATGCTAGGTGGTTAATGCTGACTGCTTAATGCTGACTAGTTGATGCTAGGTGGTTAATGCTGACTGCTTAATGCTGACTGGTTGATGCTAGGTGGTTAATGTTGACCGCTCAATGCTGACTGCTTAATGCTGACTGCTTAGTGCTAGGTGGTTAATGCTGACTGCTTAATGCTGACTGCTTAATGCTAGGTGGTTAATGCTGACTGCTTAATGCTGACTGCTTAATGCTAGGTGGTTAATGTTGACCGCTCAATGCTGACTGCTTAATGCTAGGTGGTTAATGCTGACTGCTTAATGCTGACTGCTTAATGCTAGGTGGTTAATGCTGACTGCTTAATGCTGACTGGTTGATGCTAGGGGGTTAATGCTGACTGCTTAATGCTGACTGGTTGATGCTAGGTGGTTAATGTTGACCGCTCAATGCTGACTGCTTAATGCTGACTGCTTAATGCTAGGTGGTTAATGCTGACTGCTTAATGCTGACTGCTTAATGCTAGGTGGTTAATGCTGACTGCTTAATGCTGACTGGTTGATGCTAGGTGGTTAATGCTGACTGCTTAATGCTGACTGGTTGATGCTAGGTGGTTAATGCTGACTGCTTAATGCTGACTGGTTGATGCTAGGTGGTTAATGCTGACTGCTTAATGCTGACTGGTTGATGCTAGGTGGTTAATGCTGACTGCTTAATGCTGACTGCGAGGTGTGAAGCGTGTTCCGCACTGGGTTCAGTACTGAACACGCTTCACACCTCGGTCACCGTCCTGCTGCCTGAAGCGTGTTCAGTACTGAAACCAGTGCGGAACACGCTTCAGGCAGCAGGACGGTGACCGAGGTGTGAAGCGTGTTCAGCACTGGGTGAAATGAAAGAACAACAGGAAATGACAGAAAAAAAACATGAAAGGAAACGAGAGTACAAAGACAGAAGTGCAAGTGGTTCGTGTTTCTGTCACGACAGAGAGCTATGGGTGTGTGCAGGCAGGCCTGAGAGCACGCACACACACACACACACACACACACACACACACACACACACACACACACACACACACACACACACACACACGGTGTGAGTGCAGGAGCACTGTGTGACAGCAGCCAGTCAACGTGACGCCATCGCTGGATCCACAGCAGCAACATGAGGTGAGTGGATTTTCTTGTCCTCTTCAGATGAAATACCTGCTGGCGTTCTGAACCTTGTGCACCATGAGAACCTGTGGAACCTCCAGGTGGAGCTCACCTGGACCGGGTCGGTCTACACTCAGTCTTCTTTGACTCACTTCACCAGTCGACAGGTTCCAGGTTGTACAGAGGAGAAAACACGTCCTTATTAGGCTCGACGTGAAGAAGGAAGTGGTGGAAACTAGAAGTTAGTGCAGCAGGAAGTCGACGAGGCGTTTTCACAACATGCACAGTGAGAAATGGATCAAAACACCTCTGGCAACATCTGGACAGGTTTTATTAACATTTACACTGTTGACAAGTTGAGCGGAGCCTCCAGCCGTTACATGAAATAAAGTTGTTTTACTCACAGATCATTATTCAATTCAATTAATTGATTCATTATTATTCATTATTACACGTCATTATTTATTATTATACGTCATTATTTATTATTACACGTCATTATTCGTTATTATACGTCATTATTCATTATTACACGTCATAATTCATTATTATACGTCTTTATTCGTTATTATACGTCATAATTCGTTATTATACGTCATAATTCGTTATTATACGTCATTATTCATTATTATACATCATTATTCATTATTATACGTCATAATTCGTTATTATACGTCATAATTCATTATTATACGTCATAATTCGTTATTATATGTCATAATTCGTTATTATACGTCATAATTCGTTATTATACGTCATAATTCGTGGTCCCGTTCAACCATAACTCATCTTAAAAACTTTTTATTTCAGCATGTTGACACTTTTTCCTGTTTTGTTGTCTTTTCTTCATGTTTTCATCTGAATGGTTCTGAATTCATCTGCATCAACACACACACACACACACACACACACACACACACACACACACACACACACACACACACACACACACACACACACATACACACGCACACACACGCACACACACGCACACACTCGCACACACTCGCACACACGCACACACACGCACACACACGCACACACACGCACACACACGCACACGTACACGCGCGTGTACGTGTGCGTGTGTGTGTGTGTGTGTGTGTGCGTGTCCAGCATGTGCCATACCTGACTGTGGCCTTGCCCCTGTGGCCCAGTGAGTCCAGCACCTGCCAGGTGAGGGCGACGGTCATGCGGTACGACGACGGGCAGAAGCGCTGGACGCCGGCAGGAAGTGACGCTCTGACCTTCAGCCGCGTGCAAATCTTCCACAACCCTGGAGCAAACACCTTCAGAGTGGTGGGGCGCAGGCTGCAGGCTGACCAGCAGGTACACACACACACACACACACACACACACACACTCACACACTCACACACACACACTCACACACTCTCACACACACACACACACACACGCACACACACACACACACACACACACACACACACACACACACACACACACACACACACATACACATACAAAGACAGACAGACACAGACAGACACACACACAGACACAGACAGACACACTCTCACACACACACACACACACACACAGACACACACACACACACAGACACACACACACACACACACACACACACAGACAGACAGACACACACACAGACACACACACACAGACAGACAGACACAGACACAGACAGACACACTCTCACACACACACACACACACACACAGACACACACACACACACACACAGACACACACACACACACACACAGACAGACACACACACAGTGCTGCTGATTGCAGGTGGTGATCAACTGTCCCGTGGTCAGAGGGACGAAGTACCAGGAGGCCACGCCCCTCTTCCACCAGTGGAGGGACTGTAAACAAGTGTGGGGGCTGAGCTTCGGCGCCGAGGACGACGCCGCCGTCTTCTCCGGCGCCATGAGCCGGGCCTTGGCGGCGCTGAGCGGGCCGGCGGACCCAGGTCAGCACCTGAGGCCTGCAGAGCGACCAGCAGCAGAGCACAGCTGGTTGCGAGGAAGTGATGTTTCACTTTGACTGGCTGACTCGGGACGTTCCGTCTGCACATGCTCAGTAGCGGTACTCAGTCAGTTCACCTAGAGATGTTGTCTCCTTCAGGCCCCGCCCCCCCCGGACCCTCTGCTCAGCCGCTGGAACAGCAGAAAAGGTGCCGTGCATTTAGTTGCTCCGATGGTTTTCAAGCAATCAACAAAAACAACAGATGTGACCCTGAACTCCTCTGACCTTTGACCTCTGTGGTTCACCCGTACAGGCAGGAGCAGCCCTCTACTGGCCCTCCGGCCCCACCACCTCCCCCCACTGCCCCACCAGCACCTCCACCACCTCCATCTGGAGGTCCACCTGCACCGCCCCCACCCCCGGCGGCAGGGGGAGGAGGAGGGGGAGGAGCTAGTCTGGCAGCAGCTCCACCCCCGACAGCGGGTGGAGGAGGAGGGGGAGGAGCTAATCTGGCAGCAGCTCTGGCAGGAGCCAAACTACGTACAACTGTCAAGGTCAGTTTGAAAAAGCGTTGAGAGGTCGCTGCTCGGAACAGGTTCCATCCTCAACCTTTGTCCAGGAGGAGGAGGCAGCACCGTCACCTGGAGGAGGTGGAGGAGGAGGTGGAGGCCTGATGGGAGAAATGAGTGCCATCCTCGCAAGAAGGCAAGTGACCCTCTATCCATTCTCCTTCTCCCACTTCAGCAGATCAAATCAAAGGGTCTTTGTATAACCCTTTACAGTAACCCTTTACAACACAGCTACAAAAACTAGACATGAACAAACAAATACACCAATAATACATCAAAAGTACACATAAAACACTGTTCAGCTCAGGGAGGAGATGGATGGATGATGGATGATGGACGATGGATGATGGATGATGGATGATGGATGATGGATGATGGATGATGGATGATGGATGATGGATGATGGATGATGGACGATGGATGATGGATGATGGATGATGGATGATGGATGATGGACGATGGATGATGGATGATGGATGATGGATGGATGGATGATGGATGGATGGATGGATGATGGATGGATGATGGATGGATGGTCATGTAGTCATGCAGTAACAGTCACATAGCAACAGTCATGTAGTCATGCAGTAACAGTCATGCAGTAACAGTCATTTAGCAACAGGCGTGCAGTAACAGTCGTGTAGTCATGCAGTAACAGTCACGTAGTAACAGTCATGTAGTCATGCAGTAACAGTCACGTAGTAACAGTCATGTAGTCATGCAGTAACAGTCGTGTAGTCATGCAGTAACAGTCGTGTAGTCATGCAGTAACAGTCGTGTAGTCATGCAGTAACAGTCATGCAGTCATGCAGTACCAGTCACGTAGTAACAGTCATTTAGCAACAGGCGTGCAGTAACAGTCATGTAGTCATGCAGTAACAGTCACGTAGTAACAGTCATGTAGTCATGCAGTAACAGTCACGTAGTAACAGTCATGTAGTCATGCAGTAACAGTCGTGTAGTCATGCAGTAACAGTCACGTAGTAACAGTCATGTAGTCATGCAGTAACAGTCGTGTAGTCATGCAGTAACAGTCGTGTAGTCATGCAGTAACAGTCGTGTAGTCATGCAGTAACAGTCATGCAGTCATGCAGTAACAGTCGTGTAGTCATGCAGTAACAGTCGTGTAGTCATGCAGTAACAGTCGTGTAGTCATGCAGAAACAGTCATGTAGTCATGCAGTAACAGTCGTGTAGTCATGCAGTAACAGTCGTGTAGTCATGCAGTAACAGTCATGTAGTCATGCAGTAACAGTCATGTAGTAACAGTCATGTAGTCATGCAGTAACAGTCATGCAGGAACAGTCATTTAGCAACAGGCGTGCAGTAACAGTCGTGTAGTCATGCAGTAACAGTCATGCAGTCATGCAGTAACAGTCACGTAGTAACAGTCATGTAGTCATGCAGTAACAGTCGTGTAGTCATGCAGTAACAGTCATGCAGTCATGCAGTAACAGTCACGTAGCAACAGTCATGTAGTCATGCAGTAACAGTCGTGTAGTCATGCAGTAACAGTCATGCAGTCATGCAGTAACAGTCACGTAGCAACAGTCATGTAGTCATGCAGTAACAGTCGTGTAGTCATGCAGTAACAGTCGTGTAGTCATGCAGTAACAGTCATGTAGTCATGCATTAACAGTCATGTAGTCATGCAGTAACAGTCATGCAGTAACAGTCATTTAGCAACAGGCGTGCAGTAACAGTCGTGTAGTCATGCAGTAACAGTCACGTAGTAACAGTCATGTAGTCATGCAGTAACAGTCACGTAGTAACAGTCATGTAGTCATGCAGTAACAGTCACGTAGTAACAGTCATGTAGTCATGCAGTAACAGTCGTGTAGTCATGCGGTAACAGTCACGTAGTAACAGTCATGTAGTCATGCAGTAACAGTCACGTAGTAACAGTCATGTAGTCATGCAGTAACAGTCATGTAGTCATGCAGTAACAGTCACGTAGTAACAGTCATGTAGTCATGCAGTAACAGTCACGTAGTAACAGTCATGTAGTCATGCAGTAACAGTCGTGTAGTCATGCGGTAACAGTCACATAGTAACAGTCATGTAGTCATGCAGTAACAGTCGTGTAGTCATGCAGTAACAGTCATGCAGTAACAGTCATGTAGCAACAGGCGTGCAGTAACAGTCATGTAGTCATGCAGTAACAGTCATGCAGTAACAATCATGTAGTCATGCAGTAACAGTCATGCAGCAACAGGCGTGTAGTCATGCAGTAACAGTCATGCAGCAACAGGCGTGCAGTAACAGTCATGTAGTCATGCAGTAACAGTCATGCAGTAACAGTCGTGTAGTCATGCAGTAACAGTCATGCAGCAACAGGCGTGCAGTAACAGTCATGTAGTCATGCAGTAACAGTCATGCGGCAACAGTCATGGTGTCATGCAGTAACAGTCATGCAGTATCAGTCGTGCAGAAACAGTCATGCAGTAACAGTCATGTAGTCATGCAGTAACAGTCATGCAGTAACAGTCATGCAGGAACAGTCATGCAGGAACAGTCATGTAGTCATGCAGTAACAGTCATGTAGTCATGCAGTAACAGTCATGTAGTCATGCAGTAACAGTCATGCATAACAGTCGTGCAGGAACAGTCATGTAGTCATGCAGTAACAGTCATGTAGTCATGCAGTAACAGTCATGCAGTAACAGTCATGCAGTAGCAGTCATGTAGTCATGCAGTAACAGTCATGCATTAACAGTCATGTAGTCATGCAGTAACAGTCATGCAGTAACAGTCATGTAGTCATGCAGTAACAGTCATGCAGTAACAGTCATGTAGTCATGCAGTAACAGTCATGCAGTAACAGTCATGTAGTCATGCAGTAACAGTCATGCAGTAACAGTCATGCAGTCATGCAGTAACAGTCATGCAGTAACAGTCATGTAGTCATGCAGTAACAGTCATGCGGCAACAGTCATGTTGTCATGCAGTAACAGTCATTTAGCAACAGGCGTGCAGTAACAGTCGTGTAGTCATGCAGTAACAGTCATGCAGCAACAGGCGTGTAGTCATGCAGTAACAGTCATGCAGCAACAGGCGTGCAGTAACAGTCATGTAGTCATGCAGTAACAGTCATGCAGTAACAGTCATGTAGTCATGCAGCAACAGTCATGCAGTAACAGTCATGTAGTCATGCAGTAACAGTCATGCAGTAACAGTCATTTAGCAACAGGCGTGCAGTAACAGTCGTGTAGTCATGCAGTAACAGTCACGTAGTAACAGTCATGTAGTCATGCAGTAACAGTCACGTAGTAACAGTCATGTAGTCATGCAG